>NC_044996.1:0-300000 GCF_008728515.1 Papio anubis | reverse complement strand
ATTTTCATAGTAATTTCTTTAAAGTTTTTGTCAGATAATTATTGTTGGCATCTATTGTCTTTTCCCATGCAAACTGAGATTTTCATGCTTCTTTGTATGCCAACTAGTTTTTGGTCTGTATCCTGAACATTTTGAATATTACATTTTAAGACTTTCAATCTGATTTAAATCCTAAGAAAATATTGATATTTTTGTTTTAGTCTTCTTCGGGCTGTGGATTCCAATATAAGTTTAGTTTTCAAAGTTTTTGCAGTGCTGTTTGGGTCTGTGCCACCCAGTGGTCAGTCTGAGCATAGGTGAAGATCTACTTGTTAACTTAGTTTTCAAAGTCTTTAGTATATTAGTTAGTATCAAATCCATGAATAAATGAGTCAGGGTAACATCAGGAGTTCAACAGCTTTATGGAGTCACTTCCCCAAGTTCCTTTCTCTGTTAATTCCCTGTATTTTTCTGTTCCTAAGTAACTTCTTTTCAGTCTTCCAGCCCAAAACTGCCCCTTCCATAATTATACTGTGTCCAGCAGAAGGACAAAGAAAGGGTTAAAAGCAGTGGGATTTGGCCCTGCCCTCTTGGAGCTATATCTATATCCAATAGAGAAGAATGTTCCCTTCTCTCAGAGTTTTGGCTCCTGCATACTTTAATTGCCAGGCTATATTGCTGCCACAATATAATCTGGAGACTGGGAACATGAGAATGAAGAAAAAGGAGAGAAGAAATGGGATATTCTTCCACCCCTGAGCTTTAGATATTACCTTTCCCCTGAATCTCTCTTTGCACTACAGTGTTAACTTCTGAGATTTGGGTTACATTGAGTTGAGGCCAGGGGCTGCCAGAAGGAAAAAAAAACATGGTGCTGGTTTGTTGGTACTTTGAATTCTGATGTTTTTTCACAATATATCTGCTATTTACTTTTTAGCATTCTCAAATAGCTGTTCATGCATTCTGTCCACATTTTGAAGTTCAGTTCAATGGGAGAGAAAGGAAGGTATACATTATTATTCCACCTGTGCAAGAACTGAAAGTTTTTCCACATAAGTCCTTGTACATTACCCAGAACAGGGAGTTTGCAACAAAGCATCATTTATAAATTGACTTGGCTTAGGCTTTGAGCCTGACTGACATGCTTACTTTCCCTTCTCAGTATAGACCAGGATACCCCCATTTGACAAAAAAATAGTTGTCTATACTCACAAGACTAATATTTCAGTTAGAACTAATATTTGCAACTGGTCAGGAACTTAATCCAAATTGACTTTATCAAAAGGGAAATATATTGGCTCATGTAACAGAATAGCCCAGGGATAGAGCTAGTTTTAGATAACATGATTGAATCCAGGAATTCAAATAATGTCAAGGCATGAGCTCTATCCATTTCTGTTATGCTTTCCTTGGCATTATATCCATTTCTTACAGGTTCTTCTCTCATTGTGGCAGGGTAGTTGCCAATAACTCCTGGTTTACAATTTCATGACTTTAAGTCCAGCAGAATAGAGAACACCTCTTTGTCTATTACTTGAACAAGATTACTGGCACTATCTCTGATCAGATCAGAATAGTTTACTTGAGTAACATGCTCATATCTTAACCACATATTGTGGCTTACAAGAGTGATCGGCCAGACCTGTGTGGCATGTGAATTCTTGGAACTAGAAATAGAGAGCTTTACCCAAAGCACAGAAAGTGAATGGATACAGAGGGAGAGCATTAGGACAAATACCACAGGTCATCCCATTTTATTTTCTCTATAAAAATTTGAAGCCTGTGGTGGTTCACTGATGGT
Organism: Papio anubis; assembly: GCF_008728515.1. Lineage (NCBI taxonomy): Eukaryota > Metazoa > Chordata > Mammalia > Primates > Cercopithecidae > Papio > Papio anubis. Next base: position 298,220 of record NC_044996.1, on the reverse strand, counting down.
AACCATAGCAGCAATATATCTCAAATTGAGCCTAACTACTAACTGCAATAATGCAAACCCTCACACTAAAGGCCTACTAGAAGGAAAGGCATGTGCATTTCAAGGCATAAAATCTATTTACCTTGGTCTCTATTTCCTACCCAACTTGTTCAACTTTCCACAAAATATTATGAGGCATGTGAAAAGGCAAAAAGAAAAGCAACACATTCCCAAAGAGACAAGAAATCTTCAAAATCAAAATTAGATATGACACAAATTTGGAAACTCTGACAGGTAACTTAAAATAACTATGAGTAGTTAGTTAAATGTTCCACCAGAAAAAGTGGACAACACACAAGATAGATGGGTAATTTCTGCAGAGAGATCAAAACTATAATAAAGAATCAAATATAAATGCTAGAAATGAAAAACAAAATAATGGAGATGAAGAATACCTTTGAAGGGCCCATCAGAACTGACACCTCTGAGGACAAAATCCATAGACCTTAAAATATATTAAATTGAAACAAAAATTTAGATGAGCAAATTGATTACATTGAGACAAAAAAAGAATGAGGAAAAGAAAACATTCAAGAGCTGTGTGACAATATCATATGTTCTGACATTCATGTAATTAGAATCACCAAAGGAAAAGAGAGAGAAAGAACGGGGCAGAAAAAGTATTTTAAAAAACAATGACTGATCATTTTTTTTGAAAATTAATGACAAACACCAAATTGCATACCCAAGCTCAGAGTGCACCAAACATGACTTTTTAAAAACCAAACAAACTAGGCATATTTTATTCAAACTGCTGGAAAACAAAAGACAAAGAGAAAATCCTGAAGGCAGAGAAAAGGAAATATCAAACACAGAGAAAAAAGATAAGAACCGCAGACTATTTGTCACAAGCCATACAAGTCAGGACACAATGAAATTATCATTTTAACATGTAGAAAGAATAATTTATCAACCCAGGATTCTATATCCAGAAAAAAAGTCTTTTTAAAATGAAGGTGAAATAAAAATTGTATCACACAAGTAAAAACTGAGATAATTCATTGTCAGAAGACTCATTCTACGAGATAAAGGAAAGTTTTTCAGGCAGAAAGAGTATCACATCAGACTAAAATGTGGGACTACACAAGGAAATAAAGAGTGCTAGAAATGAAACAGGAAGGTAAAGTTAAATTATTTTTCTTATTTGTATTGTTCTAAATGATAACTCACTGTCTAAAGAAAAAATATAATAACAATTTATTTATATTTATAACATATATAAACTTAGAAGTTGTGCTAACAAAAACACAATGGATGGAAGGGAGCAATTGGTAATGTACAGTTATAAAAGCCTTACACTTCATGTGAAGTAGGAGAATAATAATTGCTGGTAGACCATGATTTTTTAAATGTGTATCATAAACTCTGGGAAGGCACTAAATTTTTATTTAGAATGTCATTAAGAGAAGATAAAACAGAATTTTTAAATGCTCAAATAACACAAGAGAAGGCAGAAAAGGAAGAATAACGAAACACAGATGAAATAGAACAAATAGAAAACATCTAAGAAAATGGTAGATTTTAATCCAACCATATCAATAATCAATAAGTGTAAATATTCTGAACACACCAGTTTAAAGGCAGTATCCGATTGGATTTAGAAATTATCCAAACCTAACTACATGTTGTCTACAAGAAACTCACTTTAACTGTAAAGGTATAGATATGTTGAAGGTAAAAGAGTGGAGAAATATATATAATGCAAACACTAACTGAAACAAAACTAGAATAACTATGCTAATATTAGGCAAAAATAAACTTCAGAAAAGGAATATTAACAGGGATATAGAGAGACATACATGATGATGAAGGGATCAACTCTCCAAAAGACATAATCCAAAACACATAATGCTCTTTACAACATAGTACTATGTATGTAGCACATAGTATATGAAGCATTTTAAATTACTGAAATTGAAGAATGCAGAAATCCATAATTATAGCTGAACACTTTGACACTTCTCTCAACAGCTGGTAGAACAAATAAACAGAAAATTAACAACGATATAGAAGATCTGAACAGCACTATCAAACAACAAGACCTAATTGACATTTATAAAACATTCCACCCAACAAAAGCAGAATACAATTTCTTTTCAAATGTGTATGGAATATTCGCCAATGTAGACCACACTTTGGGTTGTAAGACAAACCTCAACAAATTTAAAAGAATATTAATCGTATAAAGTATGTCTTCAGATTGCAGTGGAATTAAACTGGAAATCAGTAACAGAAACATAATCTGGAAAAATTTCCAACTTTTTTGTAAATTGAACAACATCCATCTAAGTAACCCAGTGATCAGAGAAGAAATATGAAAGGGAATTTTAAAATATTTTGAGCTGAATGAAGATGAAAATACCACAGATAAAACTTTGTATGGTGTAGCTACATTAGTGCTTAGAGGGAAATTTATATTTTTAAATTCTTATATTGGAAAAGAAGTCTTCTATAAATAATCTCAGCTTCCACCTAAGAAGTTCAAAATAAACCCACAGTAAGCAGAAGAAAGGAAATAATAAAGCCGAGAAAATAATCTGTAAAGTTTAAAAGAGAAAATTAATAGATATCAATGGAACAAAAGTTGGCTTTTTAAAAATATCAACAAAATTGATAGACCTTTACCCAGAATGACCAAGAAAAAAAAAATCAAGAAGACAATTACCAATATCAGGAAAGAATAATTCCCATTTAACAAAAGACCACACATACATTAAAAGGATGAAGAAATATTAAGAACAACTTTATATTCACAAATGGAACAATTTAGATGAAATGGGCTAAATCTCTGGGAGGCATAAACTACAAAAACTCATCCAAGAAGAAATAAATAACCATAGCAATAGTACATCTATTTTAAAATTTTAATCTGTAGTTAAAATTTTCCATAAAAGAATACTGTAGGCCCATATTATTTCATTGGTGCATTCTCCCAAATACTAATGGGATGATCTTTTCAAAGAAACAATGTATGGTTTAATTGATTTTCTTCTACTTCTATTACATTTTTTCTTTTCTATTTCATTGATTTGTGCTCTGATTTTATTTCCTTTCTTTAGGTTTAATTTGCTCTTGTTTTTCTAGTTTCTGAAGGTGAAAGTTTAGATTATTGATTTGCAGTGTTTCTTCATTATGATAAAGAGTTTAAAGTACAAATTTTTTTCCCAAGCACTGCTTAAGGGGAATACCATAAATTTCGATATGTTTTGTTGTCATTTTCCTCCAGTTAAAATGCATTATAATTTTCCTTGTGATTTCTTTTATTTATGGACCCTTTGGAAGTGTGTTGTTGAATTTCTGAATATTCAGGGAGCTCTAAATTTCTTTCTGTTGCTTATTTCTAATCTAATTAGTTGTCAGAGAACATAGATTTGTTTTGAACCTTTTGAATTTATTGAGACTTGGTTTGTGGCCTATTATATACCATAGAATGTTTCATGTTTGCTTGAATAAAATGTGTGTTATGTTGTTATTGTGTAAAATGTTCTAAAATGTCAGTTTACACTGGTGTTGTTGAAGTTTTCTTTATATCTTTACTAATATCTATTTGTCCTAGCAATTATTAAGATTTTTGAAATCTCCGCTTCTTTTTTCAATTCTTTCAGATTTTGCTTTATGTTTATTGGGGCTCTGTTGTTAGCTGGGAATGCATTTATAATTGTTACATATTTATGATTATAAACTGGTTCGTTTATTTCTAATACTATTTCTTGCCTTAAAGTCTATGTACTCATATCAATATAGCCATTTCAACCCCTTATGTTTATAATATGCATGGTATGTATTTTTCCATCCTTTTACTTTCAAACTCCTTGTATCTTTAATCTAAAATATGTCTCCAGTAGACAGCATATAGTTGGAGTTTGCTTTTTCACCTAGTTTGATAATATCCCCCTTTTGATTAGAGTATATCATTTATTCACATTTAATTTAATATAGATATGATTAGATTTACATGTGATCTTTGCTAATATTTTCTACATGTCTCATATCTTTTTTGTTCCTCTTCTACTAGCTCCTTTTTAGTTGAATATTTTATAATATACAATTTTAATTCTTCTGTTGAGTTTTTAATTCTATTTTTGAGCTATTTTGTTAATGGCTGCTCCAGGGATTACAATATGGCTCTTAATTTATCAGACTCTACTTTGAGTAGTCATCTGGTATGTGTTTCCTTCAGCTTGAAGAGTTCCTTTCAAACTTCTTATAGGGCTGATCTCTTAGCAATGAATTTTCTCAGTCTTTGTTTATGTGACACTGTATTTATTTTGCCTTAACTTTTGAAAGATAATTCTGCATAACATAGTATTCTTGCTCAACAGATTTTTTTTTTTCTTTCAGCACTTTGAATATATAATCCCACTGCCTCTGGCCTCCATTGATTCTGATGAAATACAAGCCATTAACAGTCATTCCCTTATACATGATGAGTTATCTCCTGCTGCTTCCAAAATTATTTTCTTTGCCTTTGTTACTTAGCATCTTGACTAGGATGTGTCTAGGTGTGGCTGTTTGTATTTATCTTATATGGCATTTGCTGAGCTTCTTTGATGTGTAGATTAATGCTTCTCATCAAATTTGAGAAGTTATTTTTGTTTCAATCTTTTTTCATATTTTTTATTTTTAATTTTTGTACATAGCAGACATATATTTATGGGGTACATGAGATATTTTGGTACAGGTAACCAATGCGTAATAATCACATCATGGAAAATCAGTATTCACCCCATCAAGCATTTATCCTTTGTGTTACAATCTAATTATACTCTTTTAGTTATTTTAAAATGTACAATTAAGTTATTATTGACTCTAGTTCCCCCACTGTTATGCTATCAAATACTAGAAGTTTTTCATTCTATTTTTTTGGTACCCATTAACCATCCTCACCACCTCCCTATTAACCACTACAATTTGAGGCTCTGGTATCCATTCTTCTTTACTCTATCTCCATTAGTTCAATGACTAATGACTGCCAGTTCCATCCATGTTGTTGCAAATGACAGGATCTCATTTTTTTTATGACTGAATAGTACCTCATTGTGTATATGTACATTTTCTTTATCCATTTATTGGTTGAGGGACACTTAGGTTGCTTCCAAATCTTGGCTATTGTGAACAGTGCTGCAAAAGACATGAGGGTTCAGATGTCTTTTTGATATACTGATTTCTTGTCTTTTGGGCATATACCCAGCAATGGGATTGCTGGATTGTATGGTAGCTCTATTTTTAGATTTTGGAGGAACCTCCAAACTGTTCTCCATAGTTGTTGTACTAATTTACATTCCCACCAACAACGTATAAAGGTTCCCTTTTCTCCACACCCTCACCAGCATTTGTTATTGTCTGTCTTCGGAATATAAGCCATTTTAAGTGGGGCGAGAGGAGAATGTAGTTTAGATTTGCATTTATCCAATGATCAATGATGCTGAGCCCTTTTTCATATTCCTGTTTGCATTTGTATGCCTTCTTTTGAGAAATGTCTCCAAATCTTTTGCCCATTTTTAAATCACATTTTTATATTTTCTTCTATAGAGTTGTTTGAGCTCCTTATTTATTCTGATTATCAATTCCTTGTCAGATGAGTAGTTTGCAAATATTTTCTTCCATTCTGTGGGTAGTCTCTTCACTTTGTTGATTGTATTCTTTGCTGTGCAGAAGCTCTTTAACTTGATGTGATCCCATTTTTCCATTTTTGCGTTGGTTGCCTGTGCTTGCAAGGTAATTCTCGAGAAATTTTTGCCTAGACCAATGTCCTGGAGAATTCTCCCAATGTTTTCTTGTAGTAGTTTCATAAGTTTAGTCTTAGATTTAAGTATTTATTCCATTTGGATTTGGTTTTGTATAAAGTGAGAGATGGGTTCTAGGTTCATTCTTCTGCTTATGTATATCCACTATTCCCCTCAGCATTTATTGAAGAGACTTCCTTTTCCCCAATGTATGTTCTTGGCACCTTTACAGAAAGTGAGTTCACTGTAGGTATGTGGATTTGTTTCTGGATTCTCTATTCTATTCCATTGGCCTATGTGTATATTCTTATGCCAGTACCATGCTGTTTTGGTTACCATAGCTCTGTAGTATAATTTGAAGTCAGGTAACATAATTTCTCCAGTTTTCTTCTTTTTGCTCAGAATAGTTTGGGCTACTTTGGGTCTTTTATGGTTCTATATAAATTTTAGAATTGCTTTTTTTTGATTTCTGTGAAGAATATCATTGGTATTTTGATACGGATTGCATTGAATCTGTAGATTGCTTTGGGTAGTATGAACATTTTGACAACATTGATTCTTCCAATCCATAAACATAGAATATCTTTCCATTTTTTGTGTGTGTACTCTTCAATTTCCTTCATCAGTGTTTTACAACTTTCATTGTAGAGATCTTTAACTTCTTTGGTTAAGTTAATTTCCAGGTATTTAAATTTTTGTGTGGCTATTATAAATGGGATTACTTTTTGATTTTTTTCAGATTGTTTGCTGTTGGAATATAGTAATGCCATTGAGTTTTGTATGTTGATTTTGTATCCTGCAACATTCCTGAATTTGTTTTATCAGTTCCAATAGGTTTCTTGTGGAGTCTTTAGGTTTTTCCAAATATAAGATCATATCATCTACAAACAGGGATAATTTAACTTCTTCCTTTCCAATTTGGAGGTCCTTTATTTCTTTCTCTTGTCTGATTGCTCTAGCTAGGACTTCCAATACCATGTTGAATAACAGTGGCAAAAATAAGCATCCTTGTCATGTTCTGATCTTAGAGGAAAAGCTTTCAACTTTTCCCCATTCACTATGATACTAGCTGTGGGTCTGTCATATATGGTTTTTATTATGTTGAAGTATGTTCCATCTATATACCTAGGTTTTTTTAGGGTTTTTCTTTATCATGAAACGATGTTGAACTTTATCAAATCTTTATTAAGCATTTATTTTAATGATCATATGGTTTTTGTCCTTCATTCCGTTGCTATAGCACATTGATTGACTTGCATATGGTGAACCATTCTTGCATTCCTGGGATAAATCCCACTTGGTCATGATGAATGATCTTCTCAATGTGTTGTGCAACTGGGTTTGCTAATATTTTGTTGAAGAGTTTGCATCAATATTCATCAGGGAATGCTGGCCTGTAGTTTTCTTTTATTGGTGCATATTTGTCTAGTTTTGATATCAGAGTAACACTGGCATCATAAAATGAGTTTAGAAGTATTCCCTCTTTATCTATTTTTTAAAATAGTTTGAGTAGGATTGGTATTAGTTCTTTGAATGTTTGGTAGAATTCAGCAGTGAAACGCATGGGTCCCAGGCTTTTCTTTACTGGGAGACTTTTTATTGCAGATTCTTCTAGTTACTTGTTATTGTTCTGTTCAGGTTTTGGATTTCTTCATGATTCAATCTTGGTTGGTTGTATATATCCAGGAATTTCTCCATTTATTCTAAATTTTCCAATTTATTGGCATATAGTTGCTCATAGTAGCTGCTAGTGATCCTTTGAATTTCTGTGGTATCAGTTGCAATGTCTTCTGTTTCATCTCTGATTTTATTTATTTGGGCCTTCTCTCTTTTTTTCTTATTTAGTCTGGTTAAAAGTTTGTGAATTTTATCTTTTTTAAAAATCAACTTTTGTTTCATTGACCTTTTGTATTGTTTTGTTCATTTCAAATTAATTTATTTCTGTTCTTATCTTTATTATTTCTTTTCTTTTACTAATTTTGGGTTCAGTTTGTTCTTGGCTTTCTAGCTCTTTAAGATGCATCTTTAGGGTTTTTTTTTTGGAAGTTTTTCTTCTTTTTTGATGTGGGGACTTATAGCTATAAATTTTTCTCTAGTAGTGCTTTTGCTGTATCCCATAGGTTTTGGTATGTTGTGTTTCCATTATCATTTGTTTCAAAAACTTTTTGAATTTTCTTCTTACTTTCATCATTGACCAACTGATCATTCAGGAGCATATTGTTTAATTTCTGTATGTTTATATAGTTTCCAAAATTTCTTTTGTTATTTATTTATAGTTGTATTCCATTGTGATGCTTGATATGATTTCAATTTTTTGCATGTTTTAAGATTTGTTTTGTTACCTAACATATGATCTATCCTTGTGAATGATTTATGTTTTGAGGAGAAAAATGTGCATTCTGCAGTTGTTGGATGAAATGTTTTGTAAATATCCATTAGGTTCATTTGTTCTATAGAGCATAATTAGTCCATGTTTCTTTGTTGATTTTCTGTCTGGGAGATCTGTCCAATGCTTAAAGTGGGGTGTTGAAGCCTTCAGCTATTACCGTATTGGGGTCTGTCTCTCTTTAGCTCTACTAATATTTGCTTCGTATATCTGGGTGCCCCAATATCAGGTACATACGTATTTACAATCATGTTTTCTTGCTGAATTGGCCCCATAATCATTATATGATTACCTTTCTCTCTTCTTACAATTTTTGTCATGAGGTCTACTTTGTCTGATGTATGTATAGCTACTTCTGCTCTTTTTGGTTTCATTGGCATGGAATATCATTTTCCATTTCTTTGTTTCCAGTCTATATGTATCTTTATAGGTGAAGTGTGTTAATTGTAGGCAACAGATCATTGGGTCTTGTTTTTTAATTTATGCAGTCATTCTGTTTTGTAATTGGAGAGTTTAGTCTATTTACATTCAATGTCTTATTAATAAGTAGAGACTTACACCTGCCATTTTGTTATTTGTTTCATTCCTTCCTGTCTTGAAAAGGTGATTTTTTCTGGTGGTATAATTTAATTTCTTTTTTTTTATTTTTTGTGTCTGTTATATATTTTTCAATTTGAGGTTACCATGAGGCCTGCAGATACTATCTTATATCCCATGATTTTAAACTGCTGACAATTTAACACTGATTGCATAAACAAACATACATGCAGAAAGAAAACTAATACAAACTGTACACTTTAACTTCATCCCCTTGCTTTTTAATTTTTTGTTGTTTCCCTTTATGTCTTACTGTACTATCTATGTCTTGAAAAGTTGTTTTGGTTATTATTTTTGATTCATTTTGGTTCATCATTTAATCTTTCTTTTTAAATTTTACTTTAAGTTCTGGGATACATGTGCAGAACGTGCAGGTTTGATACATAGGTATACATGTGCCATGGTGGTCTGCTGCACCTATCAACCTCTCATTATTTAATCTTTTTATGTAAGTTAAGAGAAGCTTACACACCTCTTACAGTGTTGTACTATTCTGTATTTTTCTGTGTGCATACTATTACCAGTGAGTTTTGTACCTTTAAATAATTTCTCATTAATGCCCATTAATGTCCTTTCAGATTGAAGTACTCCCTTTAGCATTTTTTTGTAGGACAGGTCTGGAGTTGATTAAATCTCTCAGCTTTTGTTTGTCAGGGAATGTCTTTATTTCTCCTTCATGCTGTAAGGATATTTTCACTGGATATACTATTCTAGGGTAAAAGGTTTATTGTTTCAACACTTACATCATGCCACTCCCTCCTTGCCTGTAAGGATTCCACTGAAAAGTCTGCTGCCAGACATATTGAAGCTCTATCATATGTTATTTCTTTTCTCTTGCTGCCTTTAGGATACTTTCTTTATCCTTGACCTTTGAGAGTTTGATTGCTAAATGCCTTAAGATAGTCTTTGGGTTATATCTGCTTAGTGTTGTATAAGCTTCTTGTACTTGAATGTTATCTCTATGTTTGGGACATTCTGTCATATTATGTCTTTGAAAAAAACTTTCTACTCGTATCTCTTTCCCTACCTTCTCTTTAAGGCCAGTAACTCTTAGATTTGCCTTTTTGAGACTCTTTTCCACATCTGTAGGCATACTTCATTTTTTTAATTCTTTTTTATTTTGTCTCCTCTGACTTCGCATTTTCAAATAGCCTGTCTTCAAGCTCACTCATTCTTTCTTCTGCTTGATCAATTCTGCTATGAAGAGATTCTGATGCATTCTTCAGCATGTCAATTGCATTTTTAACTCTAGAATTTTTGCTTGATTCTTTTAAAGTTTTTAAATCTTTGTGTTAAATTTATCTGATAGAATTCTGAGGTTCTTCTTTGTGTTTTCTTGAATTTCTTTGAGTTTCCTCAAAACAACTATTTGGAATTCCCTGTCTGAAAGCCAGATATCTCTGTTTCTCCAGGATTTGAGATAACACAGAGAAGGAATTCAGAATTATATCAGATAAACTTAACACAGATATTGAAATAATTTAAAAGAATCAAGAGAAAATTCTGGAGCTGAAAAATGCAATAGGCATACTGAAGAATGCACCAGAGTCTTTCCATAACAGAATTAATCAGGCAGAAGAAAGAATTAGTAGTGAGCTTGAAGACAGGCTATTTGAAAATGCACAGTCAGAGGAAACAAAATTTAAAAAAGAATAAAAACAGGATCTAGAAAATAGCCTGAAAAAGGCAAATGTAAGAGTTATTGATCTTAAAGAGGAGGTACAGGGGTAGGGGAGGGTAGAAAGTTCATTGAAAGGGATAGTAACAGAGAACCTCCCAAACCTAGAGAAAGATATCAATATCCAAGTACAAGAAAGTTATAAAACACCCAGCAGATTTAACCCAAAGAAGGCTACCTCAATGCATTTAATAATCAAACTCCCAAAGAGGTCAAGGATAAAGAAAGGATCCTAAAAGTAGCAAGAGAAAACAAGCAAATAACATACTATGGAGCTCCAATACACCTGGCAGCAGACTTTTCAGCGGAAAGTTTACAGGTTAGGAGAGAGTGGCATAATATATTTAAAGAGCTGAAGGAAAAAAAACCTTTATCCTGGAATAGTGTATCTGGAAAAAAATATCCTTCAAACATGAAGGAGAAATAAAGACTTTCCAAGACAAACAGAAACTAAGGAACTTCATCAACACCAGACCTATGCTAAACAGGGTAATTCAATCAGAAAGAGAAGGATGTTAATGAGCAATAAGTAATCACCTGAAGGTACAAAACTCACTAGTAATAGTAGGTACACAGAAAAACACGGAATATTATAACACTGTAACTGTGGTGTGTAAACTACCCTTGTCCTAAGTAGAAAGACTAAATGATGGACCAATCAAAAACAATAACTGCAACAACTCTTCAGGTCATAGACAGTACAACAAGATATAAATAGGAACAAAAAATTAAAAAGCAGGGGAATAAAGTTAAGGTATAGAGTTTTTATTAGTTTTCTCTTTGCTTGTAGGTTCATTTATACAATCAGTGTTTAGTTGTTATCAGCTTAAATTAATGGGATATAAGCTAGTATTTACAAGTCTCATGGTAACCTGAAATCAAAAGACATATAACAAATACACTAAAATAAAAGCATGGCCAGGCACGGTGGCTCACGCCTATAATCTCAGCACTTTGGGAGGTTGAAACAGGCAGATCACCTGAGGTCAGGGATTCAAGACCACCCTGGCCATGAAACCCCATCTCTACTAAAAATAGAAAACTTAGCTGGGTGTGGTGGCACATGCCTGTGGTTCCAGCTACTCAGGAGGCTGAGGCAGGAGAATCACTTGAACCCAGGAGGTGGAGGTTGCAGTGAGCCAAGATCATGCCACTGCACTCCAGCCTGGGTGACAGAATGAGACTCTATCTCAAAAATAAATAAATTAATTAAAGCAAGAAATAAATCATATTAACTGAGAAAATTAACCTTCACATGAACACAGGAAGGAAAGAAAGAAGGATGAGAATATTGCAAAACAACCAGAAAACAAATAACAAAATGACAGGAGTAAGTGCTTACTTATCAAAAATAACATTGAACATAAATGGACTAAACTCTCCAATTAAAAGACATAGAGTGACTGAATGGATAAAAAAGTAATATCCTTTGATTTATTGCCTACAAGAGAAACACTTCACCTTATATATATATATATACACACACACACACACACACATATCTATATATATATTTATATATATATAAAGTTGTAGGGTACATGTGCACAACGTGCAGGTTTGTTACACAGGTATACATGTGCCATGTTGGTTTGCTGCACCTATCAACTCGTCATTTACATTAGGTATTTCTCCTAATGCTATCCCTCCCCCAGCCCCCTACCCCCCAACAGATGTGGTGTTCCCCACCCTGTGTCCAAGTGTTTTCATTGTTCAATTCCCACCTATGAGTGAGAACATGCAGTGTTTGGTTTTCTGTCCTTGTGATAGTTTGCTGAGAATGATGGTTTCCAGCTTCATCCATGTCCCTGCAAAGGACATGAACTCATCTTTTTTATGGCTGCATAGTATTCAACGGTGTATATGTGCCACATTCTCTTAATTGAGTCTATCATTGATGGATTTTGGGTTAGTTCCAAGTATTTGCTATTGTGAATAGTGCTGCAATAAACATACGTGTGCATGTGTCCTTATACTAGCATGATTTATAATCCTTTGGGTATATACCCAGCAATGGGATGACTGGTTCAAATGGTATTTCTAGTTCTAGATCCTTGAGGAATCGCCACACTGTCTTCCACAATGGCTGAACTAATTTACACTCACACCAACAGTGTAAAAGCATTCCTATTTCTCCACATCCTCTCCAGCATCTGTTGTTTCCTGACTTCTTAATAGAAATAAAGGAAGGTCTAACATTTAAGTCTCTAATCCATCTTGAATTAATTTTCGTATAAGGAGTAAGGAAAGAATCCAGTTTCAGCTTTCTACTTATGGCTAGCCAATTTTCCCAGCACCATTTATTAAATAGGGAATCCTTTCCCCATTTCTTGTTTCTCTCAGGTTTGTCAAAGATCAGATGGCTGTAGATGTGTGGTATTATTTCTGAGGACTCTGTTCTGTTCCATTGGTCTATATCTCTGTTTTGGTACCAGTACCATGCTGTTTTGGTTACTGTAGCCTTGTAGTATAGTTTGAAGTCAGGTAGCGTGATGCCTCCAGCTTTGTTCTTTTGACTTAGGATTGTCTTGGAGATGCGGGCTCTTTTTTGGTTCCATATGAACTTTAAAGCAGTTTTTTCCAATTCTGTGAAGAAACTCATTGGTAGCTTGATGGGGATGGCATTGAATCTATAAATAACCTTGGGCAGTATGGCCATTTTCACGATATTGATTCTTCCTATCCATGAGCATGGTATGTTCTTCCATTTGTTTGTGTCCTCTTTTATTTCACTGAGCAGTGGTTTGTAGTTCTCCTTGAAGAGGTCCTTTACATCCCTTGTAAGTTGGATTCCTAGGTATTTGATTCTCTTTGAAGCAATTGTGAATGGAAGTTCATTCATGATTTGGCTCTGTGTTTGTCTGTTATTGGTGTATAAGAATGCTTGTGATTTTTGCACATTAATTTTGTATCCTGAGACTTTGCTGAAGTTGCTTATCAGCTTAAGGAGATTTTGGGCTGAGACAATGGGGTTTTCTAAATATACAATCATGTCATCTGCAAACAGGGACAATTTGACTTCTTCTTTTCCTAACTGAATACCCCTGATTTCTTTCTCTTGCCTAATTGCCCTAGCCAGAACTTCCAACACTATGTTGAATAGGAGTGGTGAGAGAGGGCATCCCTGTCTTGTGCCAGTTTTCAAAGGGAATTTTTCCAGTTTTTGCCCATTGAGTATGATATTGGCTGTGGCTTTGTCATAAATAGCTCTTATTATTTTGAGGTACGTTCCATCAATACCGAATTTATTGAGCGTTTTTAGCATGAAGGGCTGTTGAATTTTGTCAAAAGCCTTTTCTGCATCTATTGAGATAATCATGTGGTTCTTGTCTTTGGTGCTGTTTATATTCTGGATTATGTTTATTGATTTGCGAATGTTGAACCAGCCTTGCATCCCAGGGATGAAGCCCACTTGATCATGGTGGATAAGCTTTTTGATGTGCTGCTGAATCTGGTTTGCCAGTATTTTATTGAGGATTTTTGCATCAATGTTCATCAGGGATATTGGTCTAAAATTCTCTTTTTTTGTTGTGTCTCTGCCAGGCTTTGGTATCAGGATGATGTTGGCCTCATAAAATGAGTTAGGGAGGATTCCCTCTTTTTCTATTGATTGGAATAGTTTCAGAAGGAATGGTACCAACTCCTCCTTATACCTCTGGTAGAATTCAGCTGTGAATCCATCTGGTCCTGGACTTTTTTTGGTTGGTAGGCTATTAATTATTGCCTCAATTTCAGAGCCTACTATTGGTCTATTCAGGGATTCAACTTCTTCCTGGTTTAGTCTTGGAAGAGTGTAAGTGTCCAGGAAATTATCCATTTCTTCTAGGTTTTCCAGTTTATTTGCGTAGAGGTGTTTATAGTATTCTCTGATGGTAGTTTGTATTTCTGTGGGGTCGGTGGTGATATCCCCTTTATCATTTTTAATTGCGTCGATTTGATTCTTCTCTCTTTTCTTCTTTATTAGTCTTGCTAGTGGCCTGTCAATTTTGTTGATCTTTTCAAAAAACCAACTCCTGGATTCATTGATTTTTTGGAGGGTTCTTTGTGTCTCTATCTCCTTCAGTTCTGCTCTGATCTTAGTTATTTCTAGCCTTCTGCTAGCTTTCGAATGTGTTTGCTCTTGCTTCTCTAGTTCTTTTAATTGCGATGTTAGAGTGTCAATTTTAGATCTTTCCTGCTTTCTCTTGTGGGCATTTAGTGCTATAAATTTCCCTCTACACACTGCTTTAAATGTGTCCCAGAGATTCTGGTATGTTGTATCTTTGTTCTCATTGGTTTCAAAGAACATCTTTATTTCTGCCTTCATTTCGTTATGTACCCAGTAGTCATTCAGGAGCAGGTTGTTCAGTTTCCATGTAGTTGAGCGGTTTTGATTGAGTTTCTTAGTCCTGAGTTCTAGTTTGATTGCACTGTGGTCTGAGAGAGAGTTTGTTATAATTTCTGTTCTTGTACATTTGCTGAGGAGTGCTTTACTTCCAATTACGTGGTCAATTTTGGAATAAGTACGATGTGGTGCTGAGAAGAATGTATATTCTGTTGATTTGGGGTGGAGAGTTCTATAGATGTCTATTAGGTCTGCTTGCTGCAGAGATGAGTTCAATTCCTGGACATCCTTGTTAACTTTCTGTCTCGTTGATCTGTCTAATGTTGACAGTGGAGTGTTGAAGTCTCCCATTATTATTGTATGGGAGTCTAAGTCTCTTTGTAAGTCTCTAAGGACTTGCTTTATGAATCTGGGTGCTCCTGTATTGGGTGCATATATATTTAGGATAGTTAGCTCTTCCTGTTGAATTGATCCTTTTACCATTATGTAATGGCCTTCTTTGTCTCTTTTGATCTTTGATGGTTTAAAGTCTGTTTTATCAGAGACTAGTATTGCAACCCCTGCTTTTTTTTGTTCTCCATTTGCTTGGTAAATCTTCCTCCATCCCTTTATTTTGAGCCTATGTATGTCTCTGCGTGTGAGATGGGTCTCCTGAATACAGCAGACTGATGGGTCTTGACTCTTTATCCAGTTTGCCAGTCTGTGTCTTTTAATTGGAGCATTTAGTCCATTTACATTTAAGGTTAAGATTGTTATGTGTGAACTTGATCCTGCCATTATGATATTAACTGGTTATTTTGCTCGTTAGTTGATGCAGTTTCTTCCTAGCCTAAATGGTCTTTACATTTTCGCATGTTTTTGCAATGGCTGGTACTAGTTGTTCCTTTCCATGTTTAGTGCTTCCTTCAGGGTCTCTTATAAGGCAGGCCTAGTGGTGACAAAATCTCTAAGCATTTGCTTATCTGTAAAGGATTTTATTTCTCCTTCACTTATGAAACTTAGTTTGGCTGGATATGAAATTCTGGGTTTAAAATTCTTTTCTTTAAGAATGTTGAATATTGGCCCCCACTCTCTTCTGGCTTGTAGAGTTTCTGCCGAGAGATCTGCTGTTAGTCTGATGGGCTTCCCTTTGTGGGTAACCCGACCTTTCTCTCTGGCTGCCCTTAAGTTTTTTTCCTTCATTTCAACTTTGGTGAATCTGGCAATTATGTGTCTTGGAGTTGCTCTTCTCGAGGAGTATCTTTGTGGCGTTCTCTGTATTTCCTGGATTTGAATGTTGGCCTGCCCTACTAGGTTGGGGAAGTTCTCCTGGATGATATCCTGAAGAGTGTTTTCCAACTTGGTTCCATTTTCCCCCTCACTTTCAGGCACCCCAATCAGACGTAGATTTGGTCTTTTTACATAATCCCATACTTCTTGCAGGCTTTGTTCATTTCTTTTTCTTCTTTTTTCTTTTGGTTTCTCTTCTCGCTTCATTTCATTCATTTGATCCTCAATCGCTGATACTCTTTCTTCCAGTTGATCGAGTCGGTTACTGAAGCTTGTGCATTTGTCACGTATTTCTCGTGTCATGATTTTCATCTCTTTCATTTCGTTTATGACCTTCTCTGCATTAATTACTCTAGCCATCAATTCTTCCACTTTTTTTTCAAGATTTTTAGTTTCTTTGCGCTGGGTACGTAATTACTCCTTTAGCTCTGAGAAGTTTGATGGACTGAAGCCTTCTTCTCTCATCTCGTCAAAGTCATTCTCCGTCCAGCTTTGATCCGTTGCTGGCGATGAGCTGCGCTCCTTTGCCGGGGGAGATGTGCTCTTATTTTTTGAATTTCCAGCTTTTCTGCCCTGCTTTTTCCCCATCTTTGTGGTTTTATCTGCCTCTGGTCTTTGATGCTGATGGTGACGTACTGATGGGGTTTTGGTGTAGGTGTCCTTCCTGTTTGATAGTTTTCCTTCTAACAGTCAGTACCCTCAGCTGTAGGTCTGTTGGAGATTGCTTGAAGTCCACTCCAGACCCTGTTTGCCTGGGTATCAGCAGCAGAGGCTGCAAAAGATAGAATATTGCTGAACAGCGAGTGTACCTGTCTGATTCTTGCTTCAGTGTGGTTTCTGTTCCGAGTAAGCTGTGATTCTCTGTATCTACCTATATGTGTCTCCAGTTTTTATGGCAATGGCTTGTCCTGTGACGTTGATTCTTTGATGGATCTAAGAAGAGTTGTTGATTTTTAGTTTTTCAGCTTTTTTCTTATTGTGAAGATAAGAGAATGACTTCCAAGCTCTTTACATGTCAAACCAAAACCCAAAGTCAATTTAGTTTAATTTTTAAGATTTCTTAAGAGTTACTGCATTTTAAGAATTGTCTCTGCCCAATATATTTAAGGTGAAGTTTAAAAATTTCTAAGTGTTTGCATTTTGTTTACTTAATTTTTATTTTAATTGTATTTTAATTATATTATGGTCAACTTGTCCTCTGTTTCTTATTTTGTTTTAAATTTGAATTTTCTTCGTAGTATATTATACAATGAATTCTATAACCTTTTTATAGATATTTAAAAACTATTTCTAACAATATGCTAAGTGTAGCGTCAACATTGTTGATTACATTATTTAAATATTCTATGTCCATTGTATTTATTCAACGAATACTTGTGTGTGTTTTTTGGTCTATAAGAAAATGTTTTATTATTTTATCTGTAATAATTACAACTGTAATTTTAGATTCAGTGTACATTTGTTACATGAGTATATTGAGTGACACTGAGATTTGGGGTATGAATGATCCTGTCACTCAGATAATGAGGATAGTACCCAATAGGTTATTTTTCAGCACTTATCCCCTTTCTCCCTCCCCTCTTTTGGGGCCTCCAGTATCTATTGTTGCCATCTTTATGTCCATGTGCACCCAAGGCTTAACTCCCACTTGGAAGTGAGAATATGCAGTATTTGGTTTTCTGTTCCTGCATTAATTTGCTTAGTATGATGGCTTCCAGCTGCATCCATGTTGCTGCAAAAGGCATGATTTCATTCTTTTTCATGGCTACACAGTATTCCATGGAGCATATGTACCACATTTTCTTATCCAATCCACCACTGATAGGCATCTAGATTGATTCCATGTCTTTGCTAGCAAATATTTGTTGCACATCAATATGATTCAGGTGGCATGCTAGTTATCTGTGAAACAATGGTGAGCACAATAGAACAATCCTTGTCATTATGAGACTCATAATCTAGAGGTAAGATGCAGACAAGTAAACAGACAACTGTAATACAATGAAAAAAATGCTGTAATGAGGATCATACAGAGTACTATGTAAGAACATAGAAAGGGCAATATAACGCAGATGGGGAGTTAGGGAAGGCTTTCTAGGAAGAAGTTATGATCAAGCTGAGACCTAAAGGATAAATAGGAGCTAACCAAGTAAAGAATGAATAAAAAATGTTCCAAACATGTTTGAAGACCTGGATGTGATAGTTAGGAAACTGAAGTTCACTGTGGCTGGATTGTGAATGTGACTGGGGGATAGAGAGCAGGGATGCAAAAATAAGACTGGAGAGGACCCAAATCATGTGAAGCCTTTTGCTCATAGTAAGGAGTTTAGAATTTATCCTAAGGTAAGTGAGGAGGTATTGAAAGAATTTAAGCAAGTGAGTGATACAATATGAATTGTACTTTAGGAAGATTCTATACCTTCAAAATGGAGTATGAATTGGAATATGGGAATATAAGAGTGTATTTAACCTTACATTATTACCACCCCGATTTCTATTTTTAATTAAATTTGAGTTACCCGAGTATATTTGAATGCATTCACCTTTTAAAAATAATTAGGACCTAATTCTCACACCTTGTACAAAAATCCATGCAAAATAGATCATGGATTTAAATGTAAACTGTAAAACATTTTTGGAAGTAAACATAGGATAAAATCTTTGGGAACTACAGGTGGATAAAGAGTTCTTATGCCTGAGACCAAAAGCACAAATCTTTAAAAGAAAACAATTGCTAAATTAGACTTTATCAAAATGAAAAAAATGCACTGGGAAAAGATGTTAAGAGGATGAAAAAACAAGGTGCAGATTGGGGAAAAAAATGCTTGGAACTCACAACTGCAACAGAGAATATGTTTCCACAATATATATAAAGTGTGCTCAGAACTTAGCAGTAAAAAAAAAAAAAAAAAAATCAAACAATCCAATTAGAAAATGGTCAAAAACATGAACAGACATTGAACTAAAGAAAACAAATAGGACAGACTAAGATGGTAGATTAGAAGCAGCTTCATTCAGTCCATGGCTTTCATGGAGAGGAATGAAAATGGTGAGTGAATTCTGCACCTTCAACTGAGGTATCCAGGTTCTCATACTGGGACTGACTAGGCAGATGACTTGACCCGTGGACAGCAAGGAAAGCAGGGTGGAGCGATGGCCTACCCGGGAGTGGTACAGAGCCAGGATAGCCCCACCCCCAGCCAAGGGAGGTGGTGAGTGATTGTGCAACCCTTCCTGAGAAACCACACTTTTCCCACAGATCTTTGCAACCTGCAGATCAGGAGATCCCCTCGTGAACCCACACCACCAGGGCCTTGGGTCTGAAGCACAGGGTTGTATAGAGTCTCAGCAAAGTAGCTGATCAGGCACACATGGAGACACAGGAGCTTTGCATACTTCACCCCTGGAAATTCCAGTTGAGGTGGGATATCATTTGTACATTCCCCTAGGAAGGGGGTTGAATAAAGGGAGCCAACTGGCATTGTTCTATGGGCCCCACTTCCATGGCACCTCACAAGTTACAACCCACTAGGTTAGAATTCCAGCTGGCCAGAGGCAGCAGGCTGGAGACTGCCTGAGATGGACTGAGTTCCTGGGGGGAGGGGCAGATGCCATCTCTGTGGTTCAAGTCAGCCGTTCTAGCCTGCTGGCTCCAGAGAGTCCAGGTGGTCCAGACCGGCAGGAGTTCTCCACAAGGAAGCACAGCTGCTGCTGTGCCAGATCATGGCCAGACTGCTTCTTTAAGTGGAATCCCAACCCATCTCTCCTCACTGAGGTGTGGGGGGAGGGACTCCCTGTGGGAATTTCAACAATTCTGGCCAGGGTTATATGGACATAACTGATCTCCCTGAGATGGAGCCCCCAGGGGGAGGGGCAACCACTGTCTCTGCAGTTCAGCTGACAGCATTTCCAGCCTGCTGGCTCTGGAGAGTCTGGGTGGTTTGGACAAGGTGGTGGGGTTCCCCCTAGTGCAGCACATTTGCTCAGTCAAAGGGCAGCCAGACTGCTTCTTTAAGTTGGCCCCTGATCCCATTCCTCCTGACTGGGTGAGACCTCCCAACAGGGGTCTCCAGACACCTCCTAGAGGAGTGATCAGATCAGCATCAGATTGGTGACCACTGGGACGGAGCTTTCAGAAGAAGGAGCCAGCTGCCATCTTTTCTGTTTTGCAGCCTTCACTGGTGATATATTCAGGTGAGGGAGGGACCAAGGTGACTAGGGTCTGGAGTGGACCCCCAGCAAACTGCAGCAGTCTGTGGAAGAGTGGCCTGACTGTTAAAAGATAAACAAACAAACAGGAAGCAACAGCAACAACAACAAAAAAAGACCCCACAAAAACCCGTATTCAAAGGTTAGCAACCTCAAAGATCAAAGATGAACCCACAAAGATGAGAAAGAATCAGTGCAAAAACACTGAAAACTCAAAATGCCACAGTGTCTCTTCTCCTCCAAATGACCACAGCACCTTTCCATCAAGGGCACAGAACTGGGCCAAGGCTGAGATGGCTAGATTGACAGAAGTGGGCTTCATAAGGTGAGTAATAATGTGTTGCAGGAAGTCAGGGACCCCGAATGGAGGGACCGGCTGGAGCCACAGCAGAGGAACATAAATTACAAAGATTTCATTTTAATATGGACATATATCAGTTCCCAAAATTAATACTTTTATAATTTCTTACACCTGTTTTACTTTAATCTCTTAATCTTGTTATCTTCATAAGCTGAGGATGTACATCACCTCAGGACCACTATTGTGTTAACTGTATTAATTGATTGTAAAACGTGTGTTTTAACAATATGAAATCAGTGCACCTTGAAAAAGAACAGAATAACAGCGATTTTAGGGAACAAGGGAAGACAACCATAAGGTCTGACTGCCTGCGGGGTTGGGCAGAATAGAGCCATATTTTTCTTCTTGCAGAGAGCCTATAAATGGACGTGCATGTAGGGAAGATATCACTAAATTCTTTTCCTAGCAAGCAATATTAATAATTAAGACCCTGGGAAAGGAATGCATTCCTGCGGGGGAGGTCTATAAACAGCCACTCTGGGAGTGTCTGTCTTCTGTGGTTGAGATAAGGACTGAAATACGCCCTGGTCTCCTGCAGTACCCTCAGGCTTACTAGGGTGGGGAAAAACCCCACCCTGGTAAATTTGAGGTCAGACCGGTTCTCTCCTCTTGAACCCTGTTTTCTGTTGTTTAAGATATTTATCAAGACAATACATGCACAGCTGAACATAGACCCTTATCAGTAGTTCTGTTTTGCCTTTTGTCCTGTTTCCTTGGAAGGATGTGATCTTTGTTCTCTTTTTTGCCCTTTGAATCATATGATCTTTGTGACCTACTCACCATTCACACACCCCCTCCCCTTTTGAAACCCTTAATAAAAATCTGCTGGTTTTGCGGCTCAGGTGGGTATCACAGTCCTACCAATATGTGATGTCACTCCTGGAGGCCCAGCTGTAAAATTCTTCTCTTTGTACTCTTTCTTTTTATTTCTCAGCTGGCCAACACTTATGGAAAATAGAAAGAACCTACGTTGAAATATTGGGGGCAGGTTCCCCTGATAATAATGAACTTTGCTAAGCTAAAGGAACGTGTTTTAACCCAGTGCAAAAAAAGCTAAGAATCATGAAAAAATGATACAGGAACTTATAACCAGAATAGCCAGTTAAGAGAGGAACATAAATGACCCAATGGAGCCAAAAACCACAGCAGGAGAACTTCACAAAGCAATCACAAGTATCAATGGCAGAATAGACCAAGTAAAGGAATGACTCTCAGAGCTTGAAGGCTATTTTTCTGAAACAAGACAGGTGGACAAGAAAAGAGAAAAAGGAATGAAAGGGAACAAACAAAACCTCCAAGAACTATGGGATTATGTAAAAAGACTGAACCTACGACTGATTGGGGTACCTGAAAGATATGGGGAGAACAGAAACAAGTTGGAAAACATACTTCACGATATCATCCAGAAGAAATTCCCCAACCTAGCAAGACAGGCCAACATTCAAATTCAGGAAATCCAGAGAACCCTGGTAAGATGCTCCATGAGAAGATCAACCCCAAGACATATAATTGTCAGATTCTCCAAGGTGGAAATGAGAGAAAAAATGTAAAGGACAGCCAGAGAGAAAGGCCAGGTCACCTACAAAGGGAAGCTCATCAGACTAACAGCAGGCCTCTCAGCAGAAACCCTACAAGCCAGAAGAGATTGGGAGCCAGTATTCAACATTCTTAAAAAAAGAGTTTCCAACCCAGAACATCTGGCCAAACTGAGCTTCATAAGCAAAAGAGAAATAAGATCCTTTTCAGAAAAACAAATGCTGAGGGAATCTATCACCACCAGGCCTCCCTTGCAAGAGCTCCTGAAGGAAGCACTAAATATTGAAAGGAAAAATCTTTGCCAGCCACTACTAAGACACACTGAAGTACAGAGACCAGTGACACTATGAAGTAACCACATCAACAAGTCTGCAAAATAACCAGCTAGCATCATGATGACAGGATCAAATTTACACATAACAATATTAACCTTAAATGTAAATTAGCTAAATGCCCCAATTAAAAGACATCAAATGGCAAGCTGGATAAAGAGTGAAGACCCATCAGTATGCTATCTTCAAGAGACCCATCTCATGTGCAAAGACACATGTAGGCACAAAATAAAGGGATGGAGGAAAATTTACCAAGCAAATGGAAAGCAGAAAAAAGCAGGGGTCACAATTATGGTGTCTGACAAAACAGATTTTAGATCAACAAAGATCAAAAAAGACAAAAAAGGGCATTGCATAATGGTAGAGTTCAATTCAACAAGAAGAGCTAACTATCCTAAATATATATGTGCCCAATACAGAAGCACCCAGATTCATAAAGCAAGTTCTTAGAGACCTATAAAGAGACTAAGACTCCCACACAATAATACTAGGAGACTTTATCACTCCACTGTCAATATTAGACAGATCATTAAAATGGAAAATTAAGAAAGATATACAGGACCTGAACCCTGCTCTGAATCAAGCAGACCTGATAGATATCTACTGAACTCTCCACCCAAAAACAATAGAATATGCATTCCTTTCAATGCCGCGTGGCACTTACTCTAAAATTGATCACATAATTGTAAGTAAAACACTCCTCAGCAAATGCACAAGAGCTGAAATCATAACAGTCTCTCAGACCACAGCACAATCAAATTGGACCTCAAGATTAAGAAACTCACTCAAAATCACACATCCACATGGAAATTGAACAACCTGCTCCTGAATGACTCTTGAGTAAATAATGAAATTAAGGTGGAAATCAAGATGTTCTCTGAAACTAATGAGAACAAAGAGGCAATGTGCTAGAATCCCTGGGACACAGCTAAAGCAGTGTTAAGAGGGATATTCATAGCATTAAATGCCCACATCAAAAAGCTAGAAAGATCTCAAATCAGCAAGCTAACATCACAACTAAAAGAATTAAAAGAACCCCAAAGCTAGCAGAAGACAAGAAATAACCAACATCAGAGCAGAATTGAAGGAGATACAGACACAAAAACCCTCCAAAAATCAACAAAACCAGGAGCTGTTTTTTTGAAAAAATTAATAAAATAGACTGCTAGCTAGACTAATAAAGAAGAAAAGAGAGAAGAATCAAATAGACACAATCAGAAATGGTAAGGGGGATATCACCGCTGACCCCACAGAAATACAAACAACCATTGGAGAATGCTATGAACACCTCTGTGCAAATAAACTAGAAAACCTAGAAGAAATGGATAAATCCCTGGACACATACACCCTCCCAAGTCTAAACCAGGAAGAAGCTGAATCCCTGATTAGACCAATAACAAGTTCTGAAATTGAGGCAGCATTAAATAGCCTGCCAATGAAAAAAAGCCCTGGACCAGATGGATTTACAGCTGAATTCTACCAGAGGTACAAAGAGGAGCTGGTACCATTTTCTTCTGAAACTATTCCAAACAATTGAAAAGGAGGGACTCCTCCCCAACTCATTTTATGAGGCCAGTATCATGCTGATAACCAAAACCTGGCAGAGATACAACAAAAAAAGAAAACTTCAGGCCAATATCCCTGATGAACCTCGATGCAAAAATCCTTAATAAAATCACAGACATGGCCTGAGACACAGCAAGCCTAACCAGTGTGTCAGAGATCTAGGGGAATTGGCTCCCCATGGCAGTACTCTGAATTAGTTCTGGGGATGTGCACATGGTCATGCCAAGTGTCCCTCCTCCAAGAGCTTCTGTTAGACTAGAGGTATAAATGATGCTGAATAAGGGCCCCTGGACTTAATACCAGATAAAGCATGGAGATACGTGGACAACCTGGGCATGTTACTTGTTCTTCCTGGGTCACAGTTTCTTTATGTTTGAAATAGGGATGGCAGCACCTGCTTTCTTAGTAACACTGTGAGGGTAAAATCTACGTATAAAAATGCCTTAGAAATGTAAAGACCTGAGAGTCTTTGAGCAAACCAGAAAGTTATCAAGAACTTTTCTTTTTGTGCAATTCAGTATATTTTGGGGGGTAAATTTTAAACACCAAATAATCCTCAACAAACGAATGTACACATAGTTCCTGAAATGAGGTAAATATACTCCTCCTGGAACATAAAACAATTAAAAATTCCAACAAATTTATCAAGTATGTAAATAAGTGTTGATAACTTGAAAAATAAAAAAGGAATAAAATCATGATACATCAACATGAATCAACCTTGAAAACATTATGCTAAGAAGCTAGACATAAACGGACAATTTTAAATAATTCCATTTATATATTTATATTATATTAAGAGATAGGAGGATCCGTTGTTCCAACCCAGGGAGAAAATGCGGCCTTTGACTGAAGAAGAGACCCGTGTCATGTTTGAGAAGATCGCGAAATACATCGGGGAGAATCTTCAGCTACTGGTGGACCAGCCCGATGGCACCTACTGTTTCCATCTGCACAACGACCGGGTGTACTATGTGAGTGAAAAGATTATGAAGTTGGCCGCTAATGTCTCTGGGGACAAGCTGGTGTCGCTGGGGTCCTGCTTTGGAAAAGTCACTAAGACCCACAAGTTTTGGTTGCACGTCACAGCCCTGGATTACCTTGCACCTTATGCCAAGTATAAAGTGTAGATAAAGCCTGGTGCAGAGCAGTCGTTCCTGTGTGGGAACCATGTGTTGAAATGTGGTCTGGGTCGAACCACTGAAAATACTTCTCAGTACCAGGGCGTGGTGGTGTACTCCATGGCAGACATCCCTTTGCGTTTTGGGGTGGCAGCAAAATCTACACAAGACTGCAGAAAAGTAGACCCCATGGCGATTGTGGTATTTCATCAGGCAGACATTGGGGAATATGTGCGGCATGAAGAGACGTTGACTTAAAACGAAGTCATTGCAAGGACAGGCGGCTGTATGGAAGGGCCAGCTTTGTTTCCTGTGTTTGTGTGGACTCCACCATCATGTTGAATTTTGTCAACACTCTGACCTCTTCAGGGACTTCTTATTTACTGTACTCTCTATCATTGACAAATGCAGGCTGGATTCTTATTGTATACAGAGATGGCTAAAAATGAAATTTGTCTAAAATAATAAGAGCAATTCAGCTATTTGGTGTGTGGTATGGAAGAAAAACAGATTCAAACCCCACTTCTGCCATCTACCAGCTATATGGCCTTGAGTGAGTCATTCAGCTTTAATAAAGTTCACTTTCTTCTCTTTAAAAAGACACGAAACTTAAAAAAGTAGCTTTGGCCATCTACCTGAGAATTAGAAATTCTGATTTTTGGAATTAGAAATCATGATTGTAGGCTGGGCACAGTGGCTCACGCCTGTAATCCCAGCACTTTGGGAGGCCAAGGCAGGTAGATCACTTGAGGTCAGGAGTTTGAGGCCAGCCTGGCCAACATGGTGAAACCCCATCTCTACTAAAAATAAAAAGATTAGCCAAGTGTGGTGGCACATGGCTGTGGTCCTAGTTACTTGAGAGGCTGAGGCAGGAGAGTGGCTTGAACCAGGGAAGCAGAGGTTGCAGTGAGCCGAGATCGTGCCATTGCAATCTAGCCTGGGCGAAAGAGTGAGACTCCGTCTCAAAAATAAATAAATAAATTTTTACAAGCTGTTTTCTCAGTATTTTTCTTGGATGAGATGATCCTAGGCTGATTGTACAGTGTACAGTGCCTGGGGAATGATAGGTGTGGAATAAATGGTAAGAATTATTTTTATATTATGTATATTATGTATTCCTGTTATTAAGTGTAGAGTTTTATGAGGAGTATAATTTGATTATATTACCTTCTTTTTTACAAGCTGTTTTCTCAGTATTTTTCTTGGATGAGATGATCCTAGGCTAGAATGTTTTTTTCATCACTATGATTTTATAAAACATAATTTTTTCTATGAACCTTTACTTACTTGACTGGATTGGACTAAAAGCACTGATCAGAGACTGCGACATAAAAATTCAGGCCCTTTGTCCTTTCCCGTGCCTCCCAAAGTTATTTTAAGATTGTTAGAATATTTCTTTAATAACATTTTGTAGACAAAAAATTTAAAGACTACCTGTATATTTAATGAATTTAATATATTTAATGAATATACTGCTTATTTTAAGTTCCAAACGTGAAGTCTTTAAGAATAAAACATTACCAACTCCTGCTTTTATATGAAAAAAAAGAGATAAATGTATTTTCATATCCCAGTTTTATCCTCATCTATTCATAAAAGTCAGGCTGCCCAAAGGAAGCATGCAATACTGCAAGGAATGCAATTTAGTGTGGCTGGGCAACTTTGGCCAGAGGGGGTGCAGAAGGGAGAAAAAAGATGGAAGACAGTCTAAGACTTAAGGCATCTTGCAACTCTGAGACTTCAGAGGTGAGGCCACCTATGAACTGGGTGGATGTTTGGGAAAACATGTAATTCAAGGCAGTTCTAAAACCCTGTGGGTTTTGTGTGGATTCTGAGGTAATCCTACAGTAGGAAGTCCAGCCAAATGGTGAGAATAAGCAAGAGTCTTGGAGAAAAAGGAACAGAATGAAGGCAATGTCCTACCATAATGCATGCTCTTGCAAGGACAGACAGACACCATGATCTCCTCAGGATCTTCTGAGGCAGTTTGTGTGTAAGGAGGCAACTGGCCACCAAAATGGGAAAGAAGTGGTTAAACAGCAACAATAGGGCTCCTGCTTCCTGGAGCTATTGGGTGTCATTTCCCTGCAACAATCCTAGAATCTTAAAGTGTGGTGTCGGTTTCACTTAGGATTCCAAATGGGAAGTGACTTTTCCTGGCAAACGCAGTTTAAAGTGTTTCTTTCAGTGTCATGCTGTACAGAAAAATACTAGTCCCACAGAGAGAATTAGTCACAAAAACAGAAGGAAAAAAATACAACATGAATGCAGGCCCAGGACACTAAAGTCAGAGAGACAGAACCACAGCCTCACACAACCATTGCTCACATTATGTAGAGCATTACTGGAAGAAAACAAAGTCTTCAACAGAAACCTGCTGCACCACTCTTAGCAAACTCCTTTGTTTGGCCTGGGGCCACTTTACCTGTGTATTGTTTTGTAGCAGATTTTCCAGGTAATGCTTAGATTTTTCATGCTCCCCCAGTTCATTGGATTGGGCTTCAGGGGCTCTTTCTGGTGTGTGTCTGATTCAAATTGTATTTTAGGAATACTTAGAATTGAGGAAGAATAGGATGTTAAGCTACTGAGTGCAAAGCCTCTTTACTAACTTCCAATAATATCTGAACTCATGTCTAAGGAACATAGAAGCATCTTTCAGTTCCTAGTCTCATTTTCCCACCATTCAAATGTTCCTTAGGGAGAATAGAGCTCCTATGTAAGGAATTGCTCTAGAGAAAACCATCTTTCTTCAAGTTTGAGAAACTTATCCCAGACCAACTTTCATTCCCCAAAGTTTGTTTAAATTAAAAATAGGCAACTAGAGGGGGTCAGCTAGTTGATGTTCCATAAACTCTTTCCTTGAAGCAGGGGTAAAGATCTTTGATTTATTTCTTAATTGTTTCTGTCATTTAAGGGTGCATCAGAGACCCTGTTGTAATATTAAGTTATATCACTATTGAGGAGCCCATAAGGCTGGGACTGATACAAGGATCATCATGAAGAGCAGCTATTGAGAGCTACTGACAACTTCTTAGAGGTGTGGCTGAAAGCAACTAGCAAGAATAAGAGACAAAATCTTGTGTTGAGGGAAGTCACCTGTGAGGGCGGCAGCTAGATATTGAGGCTTGGGAGACCTTATTGTTCTAAGATACCTGGCCTTGTCTTCCAAACAAAAATCATCCTTGACATGCAGAAAAACTACTGATTTCTCAACAGATTTATAATGGAACAGATATAATGATGTGACCTAGAGCAATTTCTTTAACCTCATACAGAATCAAATTCCCCATCTGAACATAAACGTATTTACCTCATAGGTTTATTGTGAAACTTAAAACAAAATATATAATTTACCTTGCATAATGCTTAGCATATAGTAAGCACCAAATATACATTAGTTATTAATATTGTTATTTTCATGAGCAAACTTAGTAGGGATAAAAGCTCAGAAACACTGGGTAGGAGCTTGAGCTAGCCATAGAGACCTTGAATTGTAACCTGGCCTTCAGATTCCTCATCAGAAGGGTGGGACCAGGAATAAGAGCGTTACACTTGGCACAAGTCCAAACTGCATGACTGCACAAACACTGTAACTGCTCTGTATTCAGACACATTTGAAAGGATTTTTCCAGCATAAATTTCTAAATGTGCTGCTTGTTTTGTAATTCAATCTAGGGCAGCAGCAGCAGTGCTATCATTATTTACATTTCTACCTTTTGGTCTTGGATCCAAGATATTTGCAGCAGTATGAATTGGCTCATAAGAAAATTCTTCTCTTTTCTTTAAAAAGTTTCATGTTACTTTCTTTTATACCTGTAAGCAAGTAATTATTAATAATCTTTTACACTGATTTGTTTCTCAGACATTTGGTCAGAAATAATTTGCAGAAATAAATTGATTCAGATACTGTAGCTAATTTAACATTAATTTTTTCCTATTTATTTGATTTTTAGAAATTATTCCAGTAGAGGAGAACCTCATTAGCAATATATTAGCTTTCTAATATTGTTAATACAATTTTTTCATTTTAATGAACAAAAGGCAATAAAAAGACCTTGTAAACAATTAGAAAATCATCTTGCCCTCAATTAAATTTTCTATTCTCCAAGATTTAAATCTTCAACAGCAACCTAAATAGCTGTTAACCCTCTATTTATGAATGTAAAGGGGAGAAAACATTTTGTTTATGTCAAGTCTTAAGATTGTTTCAATAGTGACCAGTTCCTTTTCACTCTTTCCTTTATCTTGGTTGTGTTTGAGTCGTTAAGTTGTAAGTTCTCGGACATTAATAACTGCACATTCTGGAAGGACTTTCTTTAAATCTTTTATTGTCTCCTCTTGGCTCCAAACTGTGGATCTGGGACCACGTACAACTCCAAGTAAACTTTCAGCCTTCAAATGACCTCAGTATTACATCCTTCCTGAAGTATTGCAGAATTTTTCTCTAAATTAAAGGAGAATCACAGGACATCACACTTAATGACTCCTGATTCAAAGTTAATTTTCCTTCCTTTGATGCCTAAATCTACTTCAGCACCTAATTATATAATTCTGCTTTGAAGGGACCCTAGAGCTTAATCTAATTTTCAACTAACTGCAGGATTCATTTATTAGAGAACCAATGATAGTTTGTAAATCAGTCTTTGAGCATTTACCTAATAAAACTATTCCATCAGTAGTTAGAAACGTATTTCTTAAAATGAGCTAAGACCCACCTCCTTAAAACTTCCTTTGAGCAAAGGTTCATGGCCCCACATAAGAAGAGATTTTCCTATTTTCATTTAAAGTATCATCTTATTAAATTATCTCTAAATGGATCAAATATAGCATATTTTAACAGGAAGTATTCCTAGTGGTTCTATCTCCATTAATACATACTCCAAAATATTGCCCACTCTTTTAAGCTACCAGCCCTGATGCAGTATCCCAAATATCAGTGCCAAAACCAGAAGTGCATTCTCCTATTACATTAGTAATAATTGTACAGTATGGTGGCAGGAAATGCACTTTCAGTTCACTGGCTATAGCTATTAAACTATGCGGAAATGACTGCCTGGAAGGCAGCCAGGTCCCTTGGCTTTAAGGCCAGCTCTGAGGAAGACAAAGGTAATACAAGAAGGGAAACTATGCCACCTGACCAAAAGCATTATTGAGACACTCTAAAGCAGTGCTTCTCAACTCTTTGTGGTGAAGGAACTTTTTTTTTTTTTAAATTTCCAATCGGCCATGGACTTTTGTAAAATAGAAAATTATGCACGTGGATAAACCAACAATGTGAAATGCTCTAAAAATTTCTAAATACTTACCATTTGTATACTTGATCAGTATAACTATATACTTTCATGATTTATATACTTATTATACTTATCTCATAAGGGACTGGTAACAGTTTTGGAACTGGTATGTGGAATACATGCTGGATAGCACTGCTCCAGAAAGGGAGAAAGGATGAGAATTACATTTGCCATCCTATTCTTTTAGTATGGTTCAAGTGACAATGCTAGAAAGGAACTATTCCTGCTGTTGGTAAGTACCAGAGATGTGTGTATGTTAAATATAAGATTGGTGGCCATGCTTAACAAGATAGTAAACACTTGGCTATAAAGATAGTATCAATGAAAACAATTGCCATTTATAAACCATGTTTAAAGTAGTTTAATGATGAAATCTTGGTTAATCATATGAATATGGGGAAAAGTATGTTTGCCCAGAAGTAGGTTGTATCAAAAAGCATTTTCTCACAGTTACGTAATTACCAAGAATAGAGTTTAGGGAGTGACACTGCCAAGCAGGCAAAAGAGAAGACTTACAAAAGAGAAATTTTGCCAGTAGAAACCTGGAATAACCCCAAGGTCAGAGGTAGTAAGGAGAGAAAGGGAGTTGACAATAGGATGATACGTGGTATATTTCATTAAAGAAATGAGGAATAGTTACATGAATTCTTCCTCTATCAGTCATGTTTGCTCCAGGATGAAGACTTCTAAAGGAATAATTGTGACACTGAAGGCTATCATATTGGGAATCAGGGCCAAAGAACAGGGCAATACCTCATGGAATGTCTGACTACTACATGGAATCAGAAGACAAGCTAACCATCCACCATGAAGGGGAAATACTGGCTTTTCTCTCTTCCCATGTACAATAAACCAGAGATATGGCAATCAGATTCTGCATTAATTGTCAAGGGAACAAGGATTTTTCACATGTACAGAAAATATGAATTCCAGCTAAAAACACTTTTTAATCCAGGTCTTCATATGTAAATATAAACAGGCAACTGAGAATCATCAAATTGAGTGAAAACCAAAAACATTAGAGCCACCAGACTCAACCAACACAATAACTAATGTTTAAAGAAACAGTATGTGGCCGGGCGCGGTGGCTCAAGCCTGTAATCCCAGCACTTTGGGAGGCCGAGACGGGCGGATCACGAGGTCAGGAGATCGAGACCATCCTGGCTAACACGGTGAAACCCCGTCTCTACTAAAAATACAAAAAATTAGCCGGGCGTGGTGTCGGGCGCCTGTAGTCCCAGCTACTCGGGAGGCTGAGGCAGGAGAATGGCGTAAACCCGGGAGGCGGAGCTTGCAGTGAGCCGAGATCGCGCCACTGCACTCCAGCCTGGGGGCGACAGAGCGAGACTCCGCCTCAAAAAAAAAAAAAAAAAAAAAAAAAGAAACAGTATGTGGAGAAAACAGAAGTGAACTACAAATATGGATAAATAGGATTTAGAGAAAAATTTTTCACACTCAGTCACACAATGCCCAATACATCATTAAATACCTTGGATCCATAAAATAAAAGCTTTTACAAAAAAGAAAGTAATCAGAGTTCTTAGCTATAAGCAATATAATCCACTTGGGCTTGTCTAAAACTAAACAAATATCTAATGAGTGGTAACTATGTGTTGGTTATTCTTTTAGGCACTGGGAATACAGCAGTGAGTAAAATAGACATTCCCTGTCCTTAAAGAGCTTATATTCCAGTCAGAGGCTAGAGATTACAAGGAAATAAACATATAATTCAGGTAGTAATGGCAAGCAGAGTAAGGGAGACAGCAAGCGACGGGGTGTGTGTAAGTGTGTCTGTGTATGCATGTATGTATTATAGATAGAGTGGTAAGAGAAGGCCTCTCTGATAAAGTAACATTTGAACTAGGAATCAAAGGAAGTGATGAGGTGAATCAAGAGCAAGATAAAAAATATTCTGAGCAAAAGGAACACAAAATAAAAAAGATTTGAGGTGGAAGTATCTGGGAGTTTTGACTAATAGCAAGGACACCAGTTTGGCTTCAGTGGGCTGTGTGAGAAAGAGTGATAGAAATTTAGGTGAGGGCAATAAGAATAGGTCAAATTATATAGGACCTTGTAGACTATTGTGTTTTGGCTTTCACTATGAGATGTATGAAAAGCCATTGTAGAATTATGAGGAAAAGACTGTGATAATTTACTTACACTTTAACAGTATAACTCTAGTAGCTATATAGATAATAGGCTAGAGGTGGCAAGGGTAAAAGCAGGGACATCAGTTAGCAGGCTATTACAATGATATAGGAGTGTGATGATTGTGGCTTGGATCAGGGTATTAGCAGTGGGGATGGGAATATATGGTCAGACTCTGGATATATTTTTTAAAATATGGACAGTATTTCCTGATGGATTGAATTTGGAATATAAGAGAAGGACAGAATGACTCCAAGATTTTTTCCTGGGGAATAGAATGACTAAGGTACTATTTATTATAATGGAGAAAATTATAGGAGAATCAGTTAATTTTTGTTGGAGAATGAAGAGCTATAGTTTTGGACATGTTAACTAGGAGATGTATATTAAACATTCAATTGGAGATTTTGAATACCCAGTGGGATACATTTTTCTGGAGTTCAGGGGAGGCATCGAGTCTATAGATATTAATTTGAGAGTTCTCTCTATATAGAAAGCATTTAAAGTCATGAGACTGCATGAGGTCAGCTAAGGAATGAATGTAGATAAAGAAGAGAAGAGGACCAAGGATTGAGTCTTACATTACTTCAGTATTTTACAGTTGGGAATTAAAATATCACCAGAATACATATACACCATAGAATACTACACAGTCATAAAAAAGAGTGAAATCATGTCCTTTGCAGCAACATGGATGCAGCTAGAGGCCATTATCCCAAGCGAACTAATGCAGGAACAGAAAACAAAATACTATATGTTCTCACTTATAAGTGGAAGCTAAACATTGGGTACACACGAACATAAAGATGGCAACAATAGGCACTACAGACTACAGCTCAGGGAAGGGAGGAGTGCAAGGGTTGAAAAACTAACTATTGGGTACTATGCTCATTACCTGGGTGACGGGATCAGTTGTACCCCAAACCTCAGCATCACACAATATACTCATGTAACAAACCTGCACATATACCCTCTGAACCTAAAAGTTGAAATCATTTTTAAAAAAGAATTTACAAATATCACCAGAGGAAATTGAGATGAAATAAATAGTGAGATAGGAGAAGTATGAAGAGGCTACCTGAAAGTCAAGTAAAGAAAGTGCTTCAAGAAGGAGAGAATAATCAACCATGTAAATGATACCAACAGGTTAAGTAAGATGTAGACTGATAATTAACCTTTGAATTTAGCAATATGGAGATCAATGGTAATATCAACAAGGGTAGCTTGTAAAACAATGTCATCAGTTAAGAGTGAGAATGGAGTACTCGATATGGGAGGTTTAAGGAGAGAGTAGATGGTATAAAATAGACAGCTAGTGGGTTATAAAAATGTCACAGCATTGCCAAGCTCTAAAAGCTCACTTGAGG
This sequence comes from Papio anubis, assembly GCF_008728515.1. Taxonomy (NCBI): domain Eukaryota; kingdom Metazoa; phylum Chordata; class Mammalia; order Primates; family Cercopithecidae; genus Papio; species Papio anubis. The sequence goes on along the minus strand of NC_044996.1, from coordinate 264,267 downwards.
TTAATGGTCATGAACGAAGGAGTGTAATATTAAATGTTAAATTAAATATTAAATTAATAAATAATATTAAATATTAAATGAATAACAAACCAGTTAACATGGAAACAGAAAAGGTGGAAAGTGTGAGGGCGAACATAAGTCATATTCCTACATTGTAGTTTCAACACAGAAGTTTGCGTTTTGACTTCTACACTTAAGAGGTGAATACTATAATGTAAGAATTTTTTCCAAATATAGAAAGGCTATACATGATACGTTGGTCAGACATAAATATGACAAGTGTTTACTATATCGATTTTTTAAATTAAAAATACAATTGCCAGGACTGGCGCGGTGGCTCAGGCCTGTAATCCCAGCACTTTGGGAGGCCGAGATGGGCGGATCACGAGGTCAGGAGATCGAGACCGTCCTGGCTGACACGGTGAAACCCCGTCTCTACTAAAAATACAAAAAGTTAGCCGGGCGAGATGGCGGGCGCCTGTAGTCCCAGCTACTCGGGAGGCTGAGGCAGGAGAATGGCGTAAACCCGGGAGGCGGAGCTTGCAGTGAGCTGAGATCCGGCCACTGCACTCCAGCCTGGGCCACAGAGCGAGACTCCGTCTCGAAATAATAATAATATAATAATAATAGTAAGAATGGCATATGCCTAGACAGATTCTGGTAAAAATTTTAAACTCTAAAGTCAAAGTGAATATCCTCTTCCAAGCACCTTGGTGTAGCACATAAGCTACATATCCCTATGGGGTAGCTCTACTGGATTGCTAACTCACCTGTTCACCAAAATTAACTGAAATGGATCAAAGAGCTATCAAAAAATATGAAATCATCAAAAGATAAGAACTACTAAAAAAAAAAAAAAAAAAAAAAAAAGCATGAGAATTAGCCGGGCGAGGTGGTAGGCACCTGTAGTCCCAGCTATTCGGGAGGCTGAGGCAGGAGAATCGCTTGAACCTGGGAGGCAGAGCTTGCAGTGAGCCGAGATCACGCCACTGCACTCCAGCCTGGGCGACGGAAAAAAAAAAGCGCGAGGAGATAAGGCACAAAACCCAGATGCTATAATTCCATATGGAAAAGATGATCTATGAGTTTGACTGCATAACAATTTAAAACATTTGCAAAGCATGGAGTATTATAAGTTAATTAAAAAGACCAATGGCAAAGTGATAAGAAAGTAATGTTTATGCTAGAGGTTTAATGCCTTGATGTTTATATATTACTATTGATATTTAAATGTATCTATTAAGTTGTTACAGATCCATAATAAGAAAAATTCAATAGAAAAAATGGACAAAGAACAAGAAAATAGTTCTCAAAATGAAACATATAAATAGCCAATATTTATATTTAAAAGTATTGAATCTCACTCAAATTTTTTAAAACTCAAGATATCAGTTTTTACTTCTCAGATAGAAAAAGGTTGAGAAATTTGATAATATACTTGGTTGCCTGGAGTAAATTGGCGTAAGCTTTTTGGAAAGCAATTTGGCAATATTAATCAAAATTTCAAAACATGTATTTGTCCCAGCATTTTTACTTTAGAAATTTGTGCTATAGATACATTAGCACAAATATCCAAAATACATGTAAAACATATTTATTGCAGCATTTTTGTAATACCAAAAGTCTGAAAACAATCTAAATGTTTATTAGTTAGAAACTGGTACTTCTGGAAAAGAGAAGAGTCAAATATAACAGGAGTCTGTTTGCATGAGGACTAAACAGTCTCCCAACTGTATTCCTTAAAAAACAGTTTTATGGAAATGTAATTCACATGCAATAAGTCACCCATGTAATGTGCACAATTTAATAGTTTTTAGTATATTATCAACATTGTGCAACTATCACCACTATCTAATACCATAATATTTTCATCAACCCAAAAAGAAACCTGTACCAATTAGAAGTCACTCGCAATTTCTCCTTTCCCTCAGCCCCTGAAACCACAAATTGACTTTTCCTTATGGATTTGCATTTTCTGGATATTTCACATAAATTGAATATTATAATATGTGACCTTTTGTGTCTGGCTTCTTTCATTTATTGTGATGTTTTCAAGGTTCATTCATATTGTAGGATGTATCAGTGATTCATTCTTTTTGAATCTAGAAAATATTCCATTGTATGGATAGGTCACGTTTTGTTTAGCCAGTTCTGCTGAACAATCTTTCAACAATTATTCTTAATAATCCTATTGAACATTCATATACATGTTTTTGTATAAACACATGTTTTCAACTTTTTTGGTTATGTATCTAGGGATGGAATTACTAGATCATATGATAACTTCATGTTTAACATTTCAAGAAAATTCCAAACTGTCTTCCAAAGTGGCTGCACTACTCACAAAGTGCTGGGAGATTTACAATCTCACCAGCAATGTATGAGGCTTCCAGTTTCTTCACATCCTCACTACCACGTGTGATTGTCTGTTGTTTTGATTTTGGCCATTCTAGTGGGTGTTAGGTTGTATCTAATTTTGTTTCTGCTTTGCATTCACCTAATGACTGATGTTATTGAGCATGTTTTCATGCACATATTGGCCATTTGTGTGTCTTTGAAGAGATGTCTATTCAAATCCTTTGCCCATTTTTCGATTTGGTTCTTTGTTTTTGTTGTTGAGTTGAAGATCTTTATCTATTGTGGATACAAATTCCTTATCAGATATATGACTGGCAAACATTTTCTCCTATTCTGTGGGCTGCATTTTCATATTATAGATTATATTTTTGGCAGGAAAAAAAGGTTTTGATTTTGAAGAAACGTAATTTATCTATTTCTTCTTTTGTCACTTGTGCTTTTCTTGTTGCATCTAGGAATACTTTGCCTAATCGAAGGTCACAAATATTTACTCCTATGTTTTATTCTAAGAGTTTTGTAGTTTTGGCTCATGCATTTATGTCTATGATTTTGAGTTAATTTTTTGTACAGCATATGATTTGAAGTAGGAGTCCAACTTCAATATTTTGCATGTGGCTATTCAGTTGTTCCAGCACCATTTGTTGAAAAGACTATTCTTTTTCTTAATTGCATTTTCAGGTTGTTCACGGCTAGTATATAGATATACAACTACTTTTGTATATTGAACTTGTGTGTGTGTGTCTGTGTGTGTGTGTATTTTAAATAGAGAATTTGCTCTGGAAGTTTGTTACAAATAGATATATACATAATTGCAAAAATAATTTTGTGTGCATACACACACACACGCGTGCACGTGCACGTGCGCGCGCGCGCGCACACACACACACACACACACCCTGCAGGCTGTTGGGTAACAGCAGTGGAAAAAATTAGTCATTTGTTGAGTAGTAATCCATTGTATCAATATAACCACTCTACCATTTGCCCCTATAACAGTGCAGAATTTGCAATATATCTACAAAAAATGTAAAAATCGTTTGAGTCCTGGTGAACTCACATAGTCTAAATGGAGAGCAATGAGATTACTAGTGCCTAAATCTCAGAATTCTAATTCAAAACTTGCAGTAAAAAGTGAAAGTGAACACATTCCAGTTTAATCTTTTACCCGAATGTCTTTAAATTTCTTCACATTTTACTTTATTAAAACCAAAGTTAATCTTCTTTATCAGCTCAGAGCTATTTTAGATGCTTCCCAATCTTCAATCTTCCTTCCCCTGTAACTACTCCCTCTTTATTTAGAAGGCATACAATAGACATTAACCCTAATGTAGAGAAGTAGTGTGGCATGGGAGTTGAGGGTATGGGCTCTGGAGTTAAACTGCTTGGGTTCAAATCTCATTTACGCTATATATTTGCTGTTTTGCCTAAAACATACCTTTACCTCTCTTGGCCTCAGCTGCCCCATTCTAAAGTGTGAGTTATTTTAGCACCTTCCTTAGAGGATTTTTGTGAGAATATGTATATAAAATTCCTGAAACAATACACTGTAAATGCTCAATAAATGCAAGGACATCATTAATATTACATGTCAACCTGTTGGCATATAAGGAGATCTGTCTCCAGCCTGGGAAGATTTTAAAATAAGCAAACAAAACATCTTATTTTTAGCCTTTGGGCATCTGCATTTTCTTAACTTGTTGGAGAGAGTGTTCCTAAGGGATTCCCTTTTTAAAAGTTGGGGGCATGAAGAGGAAAGTGCCAGAGGGAGATAGTGAAAGACTCCAAGAAAGCAGAGAAGATGAATAGAAAAGAGAAGAACGTCAGAAGGAGGAGAAACCAAAGAGGCCAGGGAGAGGAAAGTAGGTGGCTGGGGAGAGAGAGTATAACAAGAATAAAGTTCATGAAGGTAGGATGGTTGGGGGAGACCTTGTAATACAGAGCTAAGAGCTGTATTGAAGTTTAACAGAAAAGAAACTCTTGTTTGAAAGGAAGAGATTGGCTATATTTAGTACCGGGTAGGATGTCAGTTCTGAAAATAAACTGCTCCCAGAACTGAAAGCAATCCTCTGCACTGTTGTCACCTGCAGCATGCTGGCCTTCCTTATAGAGGAGAGTGGAACATGGTCTTATCAGCTACCTCAGAGTTTCTGACATTCACAAGGACTTGCCCCACTTTATCTCCTTGTCCCATTCCTAAGTTTTAAAACTTCTTATTAATGAGAAAATAAGTTATACAGCTGAGAAAATTGAAGTATATGTTGGTGTGTATGTGGAGCAGGGAAGTATCCTGCTAACTTAATACCAGAATCTAAATACCATGTAGCCAGATGCTTGATGAAATATTCACCACATCCATGGTACACATCTGGCATACCACTGTAGACATAGGGACCTAGTCAGAAGTATGACAGGCCATATATAAAGATATATTTGAAGCATCTGATAAGTGTCATAGAGGTAAGTTCTCTGTGGAGATGTCATGCTTGTGTGACTTAGGGAACTCACATAGGGCATGCAGACAGGCACAGGTTAGGATACATTAGGAAAAGACAGAGAATTCATGATTTGAGCCATCAAAAACAGAATGCATGTGGAGGAGGATGGAAATGAGGAGAAAGTTTTCCTTTTCCAATAGGAATAAATATACTTGTATTCATAAGTACAATGCCATCTACTGCTCCTTTACAAGACAAAGAGACTTACAGGTACATTTAGATATACACACACACAAATACAAACAACATATATTGTGTTGGGAAAATATAGATGATGCCTTTCACTGAATGAGAAAAAAAAACTAGAAAATGGGTATTTTGATGGAACAAAATATAACCAGAATTTTAACTTCTAACTTTAATTCATCACTTCCACTATTACCATTCTCTCATCTAGACAGTTGCAATAGCTCCCTAATTGTTTTCCTGCTTCCAACATAAACCCCTCTTCTGAATATATATTCTACAGGGCAGCCAGAGAGATCTTTTTAAAATCGTAAGTCATATTCATCATTCCTCTGCACAAAACCCTACAATATCTTCTCAGCCCACCCTGAGTAAAATGCAAAATATTAACATGGTCTGCAAGACTCCACGTGATATAGCGCTCTGCTACCTCTCTGGTTTCATTTGCTACCAATCTTCCCTCACCCTTTCCACTCTAGGCATAGGCATGCTGATCTCTTTGCTTCTCCTAGAACACATCAAGCGCATTCTGACCTCAGGGATTTGCATTTACTGTTTCCTCTCTATGGGAAAAGCCTTCCCCATATAGCTGGATGGCTTGCTCCCTCACTGTGACACTCACCTCAATGTCACTTAGTGAGAGAGACTTTTCATAACCATCGTATATAAAATAATGAGTACAGCTGCTTGATAGGTAGTTGGATATGTGGGTCTAGAGTTCAACTAGAGGTCTGAGCTAGAGTATGTAGCTTGATAAAGTTCCTATGTAATTCTGATGTACAGCCCTGCCTGAGAATCACACTCTAAAAAGAAGCACGCACCTCCACCAAATTTAGTAGTAATCTCCAATTGCCAAATCTAGTAGATACTTTATATATCTCATATGACCACTCTCTTGGAATTAATAGTTAATCATTCTTAACTTCAAATATTCTACTTCCTTGGCTTCCAGGTACCACACACATGATTCTCCTGCCAGCTTTCTTCCTGTTCCTTCTCAGTATATTTTATGGGCTTTTTTCCTGCCAACTCCTTAAATATAGGTGCTCTCCAAAGTTTCAACCTCTACCTTTCTATCACTGTAACATTTTACACACTCTCTCTGGCTAGGGTCATCCATTCACATGGCTTAAATATGTACCCTACTGATGTCCATATTTCTATTCCTGATCCAGATCCTCTTCTAAGCTCAGAACCCATGTATAATATTACCTATATTACCATCTAGACATTACATGGGCACCTGAAACCCAATGTACCCAAAGTTTTCTTACATTTCCTCCATATCTCAGTTAATGGAACTACTAACACCCCACATAAGTCATTAGATCTTGTTTATTCTGCCTTCTACCAATCATCAACTTTTCTTCATCCACACAGTCCCTACAATGATTCAGTCCACAGTCATCTCTGACTTGATTTATTGACAGATTCTATTGCAGTTTATATGTTATATAACTGTATTTCTCTTCAGTATTAGGCCATTTTGGCTAGCCCATCATTATTGAACCCCTCTGCTCTTCTGTCCTTTTGTTTTAGCAGACTGTGAGTAATAAGAGGATAAAACTATTCATTTATACATTCAACCAATATGTATTGATAACCTACTACATGGCATACTGTGTCATATTCATTTCCGTATCTCACATATCAAGTATATTGCCTTACCTTAAGTGTGTACTGCATATATGTTTGTTTTATATTCAAACTGACTGTGTCACAGAAAAGGAAAATAGGGCCTAGAGACGAAGAATGACTTGCCAAAGCCACACAGCAGGTAGGTCCAGTTTTCTCCACACAGAAGCACTTTGTCCCTCCCTCACACACTTCCATTATTGGTAATATTGCTCCTAAACTATTTGTCAGCTTCTGTGACAAGAAAATAGTTATCTCCACCCCCATAGGCTTTTCAGTTAAGAATCTATGTTCCCTTGGCATTGCTTACAATTCTGGTGTCACCACTGCTGAATCAGGATGTCCACAGATCAGCTTTTTATCTGGCACTTCTAAAGAGCTCCTGCTGACTTCAATAGAATATGGATAGAGCTGGCCTCCTATAGGAACTTTCAGGCTCTCGAATGGATTTGGGATGTGTCCTGGGAGAAAGAGAATGAGGAAAGACTTTCAGAATTTGTGTGGAAGCCTGTGTTTTATAAAACAAAACAAGAGAAAATGAGTTATAAGAGAGAATTGATTGGATTAATGGATGAAGTTCCTGATAATGATTACTTTTAACACTATATTGGACTGTCACATAAAGTTGGTTCTTTATGTCTATTTCCACTTGCTACAATTTAGTAAAATCCTAAATAAGTTCAGTACATTCTAGGAATATAAATAAATCATGCAATGTGTAACCTTCTAGAGAAAATGTCTGCTTCTAGTTTGCTCAAGCAGAGTGTAGGGGACCCTCTTAGAATGGTTTAGAAATATGTCATTTTGACATCTTTATATCTTTGTGCATGCCATTTGTCTGCTGTCAATGGACCTTATTAATTCTTTTTTTTCTTTTTTTGAGTCTTACTCTGTCACCCAGGTTGGAGCGCAGTGACACAATCTCACTGCAGTCTCCGCCTGCTGAGTAGCTGGGATTACAGGCGCCCACCACCACACCCGGCTAATTTGTGTATTTTTAGTAGAGACTGGGTTTCGCCATGTTGGCCAGGCTGCTCAAACTCCTGACCTCAAGTGATCCACCCGCCTCAACCTCCCAAAATGCTGGGATTACAGGCATGAACCACCACACCTGGCCAAATTTATATTTAAATATCACTTTTTCTTGTAAGCATTTTATAACCTCCTCAATACTGGATTAGGTATATTTCCTCTCTGCTCCTTTCCAAAACACTTGTCACCTTTTATTACATTTGTCTATTGGCTAGCTTTCCTACTAAATTATGAGATTTGACATTTTACCCCACCACCAAAACCATTTTCAATAAGTCACCAATAGCCCTTTGGGGCTAAATTCATTGAATACTTTAAATTACTTATCCTAATTTCTCTTCACCATTAGCCCATTTTGACTACCCCATCTTTATTGAAACTCTCTCTACTCTTCTGTGACAATGTGCTATCCTGATTCCTTTCTAACATCTGCTTACTCCTTCTCTTGTTTCTTCACTGATTCCTCTTAATTTCAACTTTCATTTTAGATTCAAGGGGTACTTGTGCAAGTTTGTTACATTGGCATATTGCGTGATGCTGAGGTTTGGGGTATGATTGATCCTGTCACCTAGGTAGTGAGCGTAGTGCCCAATAGGTAGTTTTTCAGCCCTTGTCCTCCTATCTCTCTCCTCTCTTTTGGAGTCCCTAGTGTCTATTGTTCCCATCTTTCTGTCCACCAAATGTTTATCTCCCACTTATAAGTGAGAACATGAGGTATATGGTTCTGTGTTACTGATTTAATTTGCTCAGGATAATGGCTTCCAGCTGCATCCATGTTGCTGCCCAAAAAAAAAAAAAAAAAAAAAAAAAAAACAGATTTTGTTCTTTTTCATGGCTGCATAGTATTCCATGGTGTATATGTGCCTTATTTTATTTATCCAGTCTACCACTAATGGGCACCTAGGTTGATTCCATGTCTTTGCTATTGTGAATAGTACTGTGATGAACAGGCACATGCATGTGTCTTTTTGGTAGAACAATTTATTTCCCTTTGGTTATATACTCAATAGTGGGATTGCTGGGTTGAATGGTAGTTCTATTTTAAGCTTTTTGAGAAATCTCCAAAGTGCTTTCTACAGTGGTTGAACTAATTTACATTCTCAATAACAGTGCATAAGTGTTCCCTTTTCTCTGTAGTCTTGCCAGCACCTGTGTTTTTTGTTTTTTTTGTTTTTTTTTTTTTGACTTTTTAATAGTAGCCATTCTGACTGGTGTGAGATGGTATCTCATTGTGGTTTTGATTTACATTCTTCTGATGATTAGTGATATGGAGCATTTTTTCATATGTTTGTTGGCTATATGATTCTTCTTTATCCTTTTGTTCTCTAACTGTTCCATATGGTAACACAGTCCTTTTCATTCTCCTTTTCCTCTACCTCAGCAATTTCATCCATTTTCAAAACTCCAATGATCTCTTTCATGTTAACAAGCCTTAAAGTTCCTCAAGTTCCTCTCCTGTCTTATCACTCAAACTCTAGTACCATATCTCTAACTTTGTACCAAATATTCCTACTTGAAAATGTCTCATATTTACCTCAGATTCAACACTTCTGAAGAATAACTCAAAGATCTCATTATATTCCCTATTTATGGTATAGTGAAAGGAATACTAGACCAAGTGTCAGGAGACTTGGATTCTACTCCTGGCTCTGCCACTAACTTGGTATTTCCTGGTTTTTCTCAACAAGTGTTTATCTTATGAAAATCACAGTAAACAGTACCTTGAAGGGGTCATATACAAATCTTCAAGTAACTAATTATAGTTGGAAAGATAAGACATATACATAAGTTACTACAGTACAAATTAGAAAGTGATAAATACCATAAGAGAAGTATAACTACATTGTCATGAGAGTTCAGAGGTATTTCTGGATGATGAGACAATGAATTATATTGTAGAGAAAATAGTATTTGATGTAGTCTTTGGACTATTTGGAGGCAGAAACAATAATACCTGATTCATTTATGAGTGGAGGCTAACAGAGAGAAAGGTTAAATAGATGCTAAAGTTTCAAACTTGTGTAACGAAAGCATTTGTGATGTCATCTCAAATAAAAGAGAAATCAGGATAAGCAGGTAGCTTGCGGTTTTGAATACAATTTTATAATTGAGGTTGGTCTCACACCAGTCAGAATGGCTATTATTAAGAAGTCAAAAATCAACAGATGTTAGCAAGGCTGCAGATAAAAGAGTATACTTATACACTGTCAGTGGAAATATAAATATTAATTAGTTCAACCACTGTAGAAAGCAGTTTGGAGGTTTCTGAAAAAAAAAACTTAAAACAGAACCACCATTCAACCCAGCAATCCTATTATTGGGTATATATCCAAAGGAAAATAAATCATTCTACCAGAAAGACACATGCACTCATATGTTCTTTGTAGCACTGTTCACAATGGCAAAGACATGGAATCAATCAACCTGGGTGCCCATCAGCAGTGGATTGGATAAAGAAAATATGGTACACCATGGACTACTATGTAACCACAAAAAAAAAAAGAACAAAATCATGTTCTTTGCTGCAACATGGATGCAGCTGGAGGCCATTTTCCTAAGTGAAATAATACAGGAACAACAAAAAAACCCCTCATGTTCTCACTTATTAGTGGGATCTTAACATTGGGTACTCATGGACACAAAGATTGCAACAGCAGACAATGGGAACTGCTAGAGGAGGGAGGGAGGGAAAGGATAAAGGGTTGAAAAACTAACTATTGGATAGCCTGCTTACTACCTGGGTGACAGGATTAATCATACCCCAACCAAAGTTCTTTACAACCCTAATATCATATATTTATTCCTTTAAACTGACTCTCCCTTCCAACTTCTGAGTATGGCAATGGTATCATTGCCATTACCATATTCAACTGAAAACATCTCATCCTTACTTCCCATTCTCACTGTCAATTCCCTAACCAGGCCCTTATCATTTTCTGTTTAGATTACTCCAAAATACCCCAATTTGGCTGACCTGATGCTAGTATCTCCCCACTTCTATATATCATGCCCAATGTATCTTTCTTAAATGTGGCTTATTTTCATACTTTATTCCTTTGTTCTAAAATGTATTTCTAATTCCCAGAGCAGTAAGTCTAAATTGCCTGTCATTCGAGTTATTCTCCAACATTATATATTCCAATCCTCTCTTCAATATACCTCTTACATAAGACAGTCTGAATGTTTCACTCTTCGCAGACTCCATGCACATTGCTACCACTCCAGCTTTCCACATGTACCCCTCATGTGAATTATATATGGTTATTCATTTTCTGCCCAGATCTCAATTCCTCTTTGAATCCTTACCTATCTAATTTATTGCAACATTTGTAACTCCTTCATCACTTTCACCCATATGCCCTAGTCTCTTTTTCAGTATGCTCTGTTAGATATACTCTCCCTTCTTTCGATATGTTTTTGAGTTAACTCTCATATCAGAAATGATCTGAACAACCAGTTACTACAAAGCGTGGAAAGATGTATTTTATTCATTACAAAATCATGACTCAGAGATTTCTAAAACAGACTTAGTAAAGAAGATATTTCCAAGGCAGGGTGACTTTTCTGGTGTCCTTCAAGGTTACTTATTTATTTATTGAAAATCAATGGCTTTCAGAAATAGATGTGTTGATCTGTGCTGAGACAACATATCCAAATTCAACTGGAATTGAATTAATGTCAGCAAGGTGCCTTAAAAAGAGAAAGAAGGCATTGGATTGGGAAACAGGAGACTTGTGTTCACTTCTAGGCCCAACACTGTCACTAGCTGCATGATCTTGGACAACTCAGTGAATCTGTCAAAATATGTTTTCTGAAGAGTACACCATTAACTAAGGAGCTAAGAAAACAAATTTTCTGAAGTGCACTGCTACAAGAATGTAACAAGTTTGTAAAAGAAGTTGTCAGGCAATACATAGTGAGCTTTGTAATGTCTCACCATCAAATTTCTGTATACAATTGTACTATAGTGATAGCCTATCAAAAATCATGGAACTTCAATTTGTCTTTTAGAAACAAAACAGCTTAAAGAACAAATAAAGATATTAATGTAGATTTCCAAAAACTGGTTATCCATTCATTCAATAAGTATTAATTTAGTGATCAGTATGCTAGGCTTTGGGGATGTGCAGTGAAGACAAATATAATAAATATTATATCTGCCCTCAAAGAGATCACTGTCTAAATTGGGAGACAGACAATTATAATAAAGGGTGATAAGTTCTGCAATGGTGGTAAGCACAAAGGGGGCCTCTGGAGCACAAAGAAGAGGACAAATCTGTTCTAAACTAGTCTTTTGAACAGACAGTTGATTAGGCAAGGCTTTTCCTGCAATAAGTGACTGCTAGGCCTATAAAATATCCAGGAATATTATCTTAGTCTTACTGGGCTACTGTAACAAAACACCTTTGACTAGATAACTTATAAACAACAGAAATGTATTTCTTACAGTTGTAAAGGCTGGGAAGTCCAAGATTAAGGTGTTACCAATGTCTGGGAGAGTCGTACTTCCTCATAGACAGTGCCTTCTTGCTGTGTCCTCACGTGATGGAAGTGGCAAGGCGGGTGTTTGGGGCCTCTTTTATAAGAGAACTAATCCCATTCATGAGGGCTCCACGTATATTATTTAATCACCTCCCAAAGGCCCCACCTCCTAATATTATCATATTGGTGGAGAGGTTTCAACATAGGAATTTTGGAGAGACACAAATATTCAGACCATAGCATTTACCAAATAATTTTAAAAAGTTAGAACAAAAATCCCTGAAGGGATTTGCAGATGTTTTGATACTGTGGTATAGTGGTTAAAAGTACAAGCTCTGGAGTGTCAGCCTGAGTTAAAATCCTAGATCTGCAAATTGCAAATTAACTTGGACAAGTTACTTGAGGTCTTTGGACCTTGGTTTCTCATTTTAAAAATCAGTACAATTCATAAATGTACCTCACAGTTTTGTTGTGAGAATTAAATAGGTTAAAACATGTAAAATTCATAGAACAGCACCTGGCAAAGAGTAAACATGTCACCCTGCACACTTGAATGTCAATTCCAGGAGTTCAGGAAATCTAACTGTTGAATTACTAGCCTTTAGTAAGTGGCCCATACCAGGCATGGCTGAATGAATGAATGATCATCAATTTAACTTTTTTTTTTGTCATGGGTATAATCCTAAGAGGTAAGAAGGTTGAATAATCCCAATTGTTTTCATTGTTGCCTTAATATAGGCCCACAGAGTAAAGGAGGGAAAGGAATTAGGCAACCCAGGTATTCTACTTTAAAGTTAGACTTTAAAAAATAAAAGGGCTTCAAATTGAAATCATCTGTTGCCTCTCCTATGGGTTACATTAGAGCAAGAACAATTTCTTAACATTCATAGCTACTATTCACGGGGTACTTGCTATATGCCAGAGAGGTGAATTGAATTGCCTAAAGTGAGGTAGCTCCCAGGTTGAGGAGCAAAAATTTGAACCCTGATCTGTTTGACCTGAATCTAGTTAGTACAGTGCTTGACACATAGTTAATGTGCAATAAATATTTGTTGAATAAGTGGGTGAATAAATATATCAGCAAGTATATTTTCTTCTGTAGATGAACCTACAGTTTAGCTTTAAGGGTTTTCATGATCTTGATAAGCTCAAGCCAATGTTAAGAGTAAGGAAAAGGTATGAGCCACAAAAGAGAATTTACGTAGGAAAATCTCTTGACTAGAAATTCCAAATGGAAAAAGAGAGCTGGATTTGTTTAGAAGTTACACACACACACATACACAGGCATGCACGCACGCACACACACATATACATATATACGTCATCACAACTGTTTGGAGCACCTTAAACACATACATACACACAGGAGCATGCAGACCCACACCACAACTGTACTTTTTTTAATCTCATGCTTTCTTTTGTCTTCTTAACACATCTGAGAGACGGTAAATGACAGAGTGTCAGAGTTAGAAAGGACGTTAGCAATTACCTAATCAGATCCTCTCATGTTAATGTAAAAATTGACACTCTAGAGGGGAAGTAAATTGCTAAGGTCACACAAGGAGTCAGAATAAGATTAAGAATCTCAGTTTCCTGACTCACAGTTTGTTTTACTCTGAACTGTCACCATTTACCATCTCAATTTTATAGATGAGGTAACCAAAGCATCCTAAGAATGTTGATGGCCAAGCTCCTGCCACTTGTCCGTTGAAATAGGACTTGAAATCAGATCTCCTTTATTTTAAATATAAAGCTTGCTGTCATCCAAGTGCTTCTGTCTGGATGCCCAGAAGAAAGATCCTTTCCTATTGAATTAAACAGTGGACTGAGGGTAATTTACAGAAAGCTTTGTCCTTGGCTTTAAGAGAAAATGTCCAAGGCTGCTTTATTTTCAGTCCCAGGGAGGCTCCATGAAGGCAGGAATGCTGTCTGTCTTCCTTATTGAATTCACAACACCTAGCACAAAGGAAGGCAGTTAATAAATATTTGTTGTTGAATGCATGCCATGCTAAAGGGAAAGTAGGTTGGGTAATGGTTTCCCAGTGGCAATGGATGGACAATCATTAGGGCTGGAAAAAGAGGGAACAGATGAGGAAAAGAGGTGGGAGGAACCCTTAAACAAAGGAGAAGCTCTTTCTCTTCATCTTATTGAAGCTGCAATCACTGCGCACAGGCTGAGTAGATTGGTAGAAATGTGATTGGCAAACATATTTAAATGAGACCTCCTTAAAATTGTTACTCTCCACCCCACCCCCACGTTCCTTTACATCTTGTTTCAGTCATTACCCAGGGACCGGATACAGAGATTCCTATGGGGAGTTTTAATGGGTCGATTCAATTTCATCTGGATGACGCCACTTAGCCAAGCATTAAGAGCTACAGCTCCGGGAAAGCAAACGACACCGGGGCGGGGGCGGGGGGGAGAGAAAGAAATTATAACAAGGAGCAATAAATCCCTTCTTTCCCATCCTCTGCTATAACCCATTCACAAGACCTCCAGAAATCATCTACATTCACAAAACAGCCAGCTAGCTAAGCTGAAGACACTGCAACCTCACTCCCTGCCCCCACTGCAGATTATATACCAACACACCCTGAGCCATATAAATAATCACACACTGGCGGTATCTATTGCTCCGTTGAGATACCCTGTGTCTACAACTGCAGTTTCTGCTGCTTCGGTTCATCTGTCAGATTGGAGGAGAGGGAGGCCGAGGTGGAGGCGGAGGCGAAGGCAAAAGAGAAGAAGGGGGAGGAGGTAAAGGAGGAAGAAGGGGAGGAGGGAAAGGGGAGGGCAAGAGGAGGGGAAGGAAAATACTGGAGGAGGAGGGGGAAAAGAAACAGGAGGAGGAGGAGAAGGGGGAGGAGAAAGAGGCGGAGGAGGAGGAGAAAGAAGAGGCGGAGGAGGAGGAGAAAGAGGAGGAGGTGAACAACTTACCCTGCTGAGCTTTCTTTGGGGAATACGTGCATCAAGATTTAGATCTGCCTGTAAAATCTATACAAAGCATATGCCACTACAGGTTTGACTCTCCCCTCCCCCGTTTTTTTGTTTTTGTTTTGTTTTGTTTCGTTTTATTTTCTGTTTTCTCTGCTGTGTCAAAGAACAAGACAGAACTATCTCTGTTTCTGGCTCCACTGTCTGCCAGTGAAGGAGTTTTCATTCAGACTTTCGGAAGAGAGGTGGAGAAACCTAAAGACTGAGGAGAAGAGATCCTTTCAGCCAGATGGGGCATTAGTTCTTCTGCTTTTCTCAGCATGGATAAGCCCTTTCCTCAAGGTAAGCCATAGAAATTAGCTCTTTAAAAACCCAGAATTCTTTCTATGCAATGAACAGATTGCCATTCATTCCAGCCATCCTGTGCTGTCTCTGTGTGTGCGTGTGTGTACGCGCGCTTGCGCGCGCGCAAGCGCATGAATAAAATAAAATGAAAACCCTTTAAATGATATTTAAATAAACCAGCTCTTGCAGAAAACTATCCATATTAGAAATGTGTAAATCAAAATAGAACTTCAAAATAATATTTTTGTAGGCGAATGTCAATTTAATTTCTAGCCTGTTAACCTTTAAATGCATTTTGGTACTTGCCTAAACCCTTCAAAACGCAGCCTAACCACCCAAGCTGAGGACAGAGAAAGAGCCCGTGCTAAGGCCAGTCTGGCTGCCCAGCGGGCATCCTGTCAGCATGGGGCTAGCCTGCTATTGGCTCACAAGTCTGGGCTGTGCATCGTTCAGATTTCATCACATCACCTTGCCCTGGGTAGACATGGCGCAAGCTGACACGGCATAACCCCCCACTTACATTGAGTCAGAGCAGTGATTTAGAAATCTCTGGATCCGTGCCTGGGTACGTGTGCACATGTCGCTGTGTGGCATATGGAAATGTTGTCAAAAGTGAGAACCTGTGAGCACGTCTACTTAGCCAATAGGCATTTGATACGACCTAGGGCAATGGTTTACTGCACACTCACTTCCATGAAGCTAACTAATTATAATTATCATTCACCTCTGCATGCTGCAAACCAAGTTGGATGAACAGAAAACAGACCTTGAACTCTTAAGCAGAAACTCTATTTTGAAATGGAAACTATTGTTGCTTTTCTGGGAATATTAAAACCTCACTGTATCATGATGTGTTATCACATGAATTTGGATATACCAGGTGTTAAATCATGTTTCCAAAAAGTCGACTGCATTCATAAATACAAGTAAGGCACAGGCTAGCATTTTATCCACAATGAAATATTGGTCTTGCTCTCCTTGCCTGTAAACAAACATGTACAAATACATTACTATAACATTCTATATATTTGTCTCTTTGTGTTCTGTTTTTAGGTCTCTCTAGCTGTGAAACAGTCTAGATAGTGATCTGAGTGCCTTAGATTTGAAGATATTTTTTAAGAGTTGAGGAGTTGAGTAGTGAGGAAGTAAAGAACCAAAAGGAAAGGAGACTAATTCTTCCTTAAAGACTATTGAAACAGAGAAATGCAACCAACACACCCAACTTAAAATTTAGAGCATCTGGACAAGAAAGGCCTTTAAAAACCCTCCTTTTATTTTGCAGATGAAGAAACAGGACCAGAACGGAGATCATTTGCCTACAGCCACACAGCAAAGTAGAGCTAGCATTAGGACTAGAACTTAAATTTCTTGTGTCATGTAAAAGGATTTGAGTTTTTTAAAAAAATTCCTACTTCTTAAATGAACAACCAGCTTCTTCTTAGACTTTTCCTCAGGATTAGAAGTATGTGAATTCATTTGGTATTACAACTTTTCCCTGTATCATTCATCACTAAAAGACCTATATCTTTTAAAATTCAGGGTCTTAAAACTGCAAGACTCCCTGGTTTGAAATAAACTGCTATGAGTCTTAATGAAACCATTAAAGTAATGAATAGGACTAGGGTAGCAAAGTGACAAGTTAAGAGTTAAATGTGGTGAGAACCTGGCAGCTCCAACAAGATGTATGCGGTAGGAGGGAGGCCCAGTCAGTGGCAGAGAGGTTAGTAATGTAAACTATATACAACTTGGTATTTGTAAGGGGGGAGTGCTTTGATAGAGATGCAAATGCTTTTGCACAGAGAGGGATTTTTAGAGAGCAGACTTTGGAACAGTAGAACTAAGAAAACATGTAAAGCCAAAGCAGAAATTCCCCCTATGTTTGCTTTCAGTTATTCTGAGAAGGAGTGTATATAACAGCAGAGCATAGAAAAAAGCAACACACCTAAGAGCCGTTACACAGTAAGGTACAAAACAGCATTGAACCCACGGGAGTGGGAGAAAACAAGAGCCAGGATCTCCTCTTCCCCACTCTTCTTTGAAATCAACATTGAGTCATACTGTATCAGAAAGGATTTACCATAGAAATCAGAACTGTCTTAAGGTGTTAGCATAGAAGGGCTTTCGATAGGAAAGTTTTCAACTTTATTCTCAACATGGCAGATTTTAGGTTCCAGGGAGAAAATACATTTTCTTTCATTAATAAACAGCATTTCTTGAATGGGCTTAGCTTTCTAGTCCCTAAATTGGCATAAGAAAAGAAAATTTTTTTAGGTTGAACATGGCAAATTCAGGGCTACAGAAAAACTGTTTAGAAAGCTATGAGCACCTGGCCAGAGAGACTGTGATGGGAGTGGGTTTACAATGCATCATTCATTACTGCAGAGGCACTACGTGACAAAAATCACTAGATCCCATCAATGTGCAGCCAAGACCTGTAATCACCTTTGCTCTTATTTAATAATATGTGATGTGTACATTCTCTCTCTCTCTCTCTCATTCGATAGAATATGGAATTGGCCAACTGCACAGTCAGTTTCTTAACTGTTGCTACTCACAATGAATGGCTCTTTAGTGGGTGGATTTCTGAATCATAAACATTCATGTAGTGGTAGTTTTTCATCTAGCCTATGTGCTACAGCAGTGTCTTGCCTGTTCCTTTCTCAACATATTTTTCTCTCTTACCTTCCTGTACAGTATCTATTTCAGTTCATCCTGTTAGCCAGATCAGATTCAGCACATCCTGAATGGCAACCAATTTATTGTCATTCAATCCTTAAATCCTACTCAACACTCTGATTTTATTCAGGTCCTACTGTCCACTTATTGTAGGTCTCCCACATTAGATCCCAGAGTCCATTTGAATAAAAGATTCTACAGAGCAGGAAGAAACCTTCTAAGTTCATCCTGTCAGTCCCCTTACTTGTAGGCAAGACAGTACATCATTATTTCAGACTGATGCCCACAGCTTCCTTTAATCATCCAACCAAGCATCTCAATTTATCAGTCTTGCAGAAATATAATCAATATTGAAATACAACTTTTCAACCTAAACACCATGTACCCTTCTGCTCCCCTTTGAACATAATTCTCATTATTGTTTCTGAGTCATTTATATTATGACCTAGATTCCTCACAGATTAACTTTCAACCTTTTGGGCATGTCCCTGAGGTACCTAGTGACATCCCTAGAATCCTGTCTTTGGAATCTCACCTGTTTATCTCCTGTAACTTTAAGACCTTGTATACCTTCCTTTAAATTATTGCTTCCTGGAATTTTCAATATGTTTTGAATCTAGTTTCTTTTGGGAAATCAATTAGTCTAAACCGCATTCAGCATGTATATTATTGTTCTTACAGTACAAAGGATTTGCAGGGCTCTACATATTCTTTAGCTGATCAATGGGACATAAATATATTTCTCATAAATTTGTCAAAAGACTCTTCCCAGTCCCAAGTTCCTACATCTACATACCCTCCAAGCCAAATGAACAATGTGTCCTTTTTTATTTGGGTGTCTACATGAAAGCTGCCAGTTCCTTTCCAATGCTGAGACTATGAATCTATAAAGATACAGCAAAGGTAGAGGTGGCAGGTTGCATGAGCCTTTGAGTGCAAGTAAATAAAGGAAACATACATTTTGCTTTTGAATACCCAAATAAATAAGGGCACATTGCCCACCTTACCCTCAAGGACTTGAAGATATAGAAGATATGAATGAAAAGAAATAGTTTAGAAAATTATATAGTTATAGAAAGAAATACAGACCATAATGGCTCAAGGTCCTTCAAGATCACCTTGTTCACTTCACATACCCTTCAGTTTCACATAGATAGTGAAACTGAGGTCCAAAGAAAGCAAGTGATTTGACAAAAGTGACATAAATATTTGAGTCTGAGAGTTTCCATAATATTTATTTGCATTCTGTTATGATGCATTTATTTAACACCAAAACAACTAGTTAAAATGTGAAATTTTTGTCAGACTGGTTCTTTGATGTGATATGCCAAAAAAGGTTATTTTTAACCAAATTAAATCTTTTCAAATAATGAACAGATGTAAATTCAGCTAATCAGGTTTGCATGAGGATATAGCCTCAAAAGTCAACTGAGTCTGGTCATATTATTAGCCACTGAGTCGTTTTTCCTGTTACTGAGCTTTGGGCCCATTTCAGTGTCATGTTTGCTTGCTTATGGAAACCTAATCAAGCACCATCCTCTCTCACTTGTTCATTTCTATTACTCATTCAAGCTATCCATCACATACAGTAGTGTGAGTAATTGATCTATTTTGAGGAGGCCTGAAATCTGATGGATCTCAAATATATACTTTATTCATGCTAGTGTTTCCTGGATTTGTGTTTAGGTTTCCTCATTTACACCTCTTTGGCTCTTCAGTCTTCTAAGTGGTGTGATACAGCAGTCTACTATTTGTACAGTATTTTCCCCATGGTCATCATCATCAGTTCTAGGGGTGGTAAAATCCTTCAGGGAATGACCAACCACCTCTTCCTGACTATGGTACAAAGGAAATACAAGCATATACTTTCTAGATATTCAACTTAGCTTAAAGATGGTATAAGAATGCCACTGTCCTTTAAGAAAGTCAGTTTATTGTGTAAGGTAGTGATACAGAAAAGAAGTCCAAGCAGATTCTGCTTGGTAAATCCCATCAATATGGAGTTGACTTAGGATAGTAATAGGTATAATTACAGATGATTTTTGAAATAATTCAGGACTTGTCTTCTATAGTTCCTTGATCCCCAGTATTAATCCCATGTGTACGAAAGCTTGATTCTAGAGCCTCCATTCTATTTAAAAAGAATCACTTCCTTAGTAAGTTAAAGCAGCCAGTAAGGTGAGGAGAACTGCAAGATGATTAGTCTTGGCTTCCTTATACTCTTGGGAAGCCTTTTTTTTTTTTTCTCCTACACTGCAGACAGCTTAATTCCTACCCTCTGTGTGTTTGCTGTATCTCTGCCTTTATTGCATTCTCCTTGCTTGCCTGTATTCACTGAATAAAGTAATGTCCTTTCTTATCTGTGTATTACTGCTTATCATAAATTCACACTGAAAAGATAATTTTGATTGGATATATATATATATATATATATGAGCAACTTCTCATGGGAGACTTTTGAGGCTTTCTCTTTTCCTTCAGCATTGCTTCAGAAAATAGCCTTTGCATGTAATACTAGGTTCCATTTGTATTAAAATTCTGATACCCAAGGCTTGGATGTCTCTGCTAGCAAATACCTGAATGAGCTAGCTGCTCCTATGAAACTAGGCATTTGATGGAATACAAAAAGAATCAACTACCTGATCTTTGTTCCCAAACTTCTTTATAGTCTGGATGGGATGATCAGATTGGCCTATAAAGAAGTAAGTGAGGTTAATTACAGAATATATGTGTAGCATGAAGATTACTATAAAGCAATTGAAGGTAGCGGTGGTGATAGGGCCTGAGCTTTGTTGGTTTCTTGCAAAGTACTTATGCCTGTGTGTTCTCATTTACTGTTTTTATGCCTTCTCTCCTAGGATTTTCTCATGTGCCCTGAGATCCATGTAACTACAAGGGCTCCTCTTTATCACCATAAGTGCCACCCTGGCTTAAAACCACTCAGAGCTTAAAAATCAAGGCAAAATGGATGCTGCGGTGACAGATGATTTTCAACAAATTCTGCCTATTGAACAGCTGCGCTCTACTCATGCTAGCAATGACTATGTGGAACGGCCTCCAGCCCCCTGTAAACAGGCCCTCTCAAGCCCTTCCCTTATTGTGCAAACCCACAAGTCTGATTGGTCTCTGGCTACCATGCCTACTTCTCTCCCCCGTAGTCTCAGCCAGTGCCATCAACTGCAGCCCTTGCCTCAGCATCTGAGCCAATCTAGCATTGCCAGCTCAATGTCTCATAGCACCACTGCCTCTGATCAAAGGCTCTTGGCCAGCATTACACCCTCACCTTCAGGCCAATCCATCATCCGAACCCAGCCTGGAGCAGGGGTCCACCCAAAGGCTGATGGTGCTCTGAAGGGAGAAGCTGAGCAATCTGCAGGGCACCCTAGTGAGCACCTCTTCATCTGTGAGGAGTGTGGGCGCTGCAAGTGTGTCCCCTGCACAGCAGCTCGCCCTCTCCCCTCCTGCTGGCTGTGCAACCAGCGTTGCCTTTGCTCTGCTGAGAGCCTCCTCGATTATGGCACTTGTCTCTGCTGTGTCAAGGGCCTCTTCTACCACTGCTCCACTGATGATGAAGACAACTGTGCTGATGAGCCCTGCTCTTGTGGGCCTAGTTCTTGCTTCGTCCGCTGGGCAGCCATGAGCCTCATCTCCCTCTTCCTACCCTGCCTGTGCTGCTACCTGCCTACCCGTGGATGCCTCCATCTGTGCCAACGGGGCTACGATAGCCTCCGGCGACCAGGCTGCCGCTGCAAGAGGCACACCAACACTGTGTGCAGAAAGATCTCTTCTGGTAGTGCACCCTTCCCCAAGGCCCAGGAAAAGTCTGTATGACCTTCCAGCAAGGTGGATCCAGAGCTTTTCTCCTTCTAGCCCCCATCAGTAATGCATAGGCCTCATCTTTGGAGAGGGAAGGAGTGACAAACTAGCCAAAGTTAGGGCCTCTCCTCTTTTGTTCCGGCAGTGTCAGGGGAATGACCAAGTACATCCTGGTGCAGGATGCCTTGTTCTTTCTCACAGTATCTATCCCACTCCTCTTCAGTCTTTACACCCTGCCAGCTCAGCCCTTATGGTTGTCATGGCAAATTCAGGTGATATATGGGTATGAGGTTTGAACACTGAGGACTGACAGGGCCAGCAACGTGGAGGTTTAGGGGCTCCCCAGTGTAATACCTCTCGATGCAGGCTCTGATCGTCACTGTTTTCTGCTGTGCCTTTGGAAGCTTTCTTCTAAGATGGTTTTCACAGGTACATGTGGAACAGCGTTCAACCTTCCAGGGAATATGACCCCTTCTCCCTGTTACTGCCCTTCTTTATTCCTCTCTCCTCTTTCATTATTCTGTTCTGTATTCTTTTCACCTTCATTCTCACCCTCTCTACTTTTACTTTTTCTCTTTCTTCCTCCCTTTCTCCTTCTCCCTTCTTTTTCAGACTGATCCTTTCTCTGCCTGTTTTTCTATCTCATTTGATCTGTATTTGTCTCTCTCTACCTTCCCTCTTTCTCTAACATGTCCAAAAGTGCTGTTTTTCCATAGATGTTCCTTAGACGCCAAACTTTGCTATGCTATAGTATTTACTAATTTTTATTAAGGGAAATGGATTACTGTAATGAACTGATCACTAGCAATAGTCTGTATCCCGATGTGTGTGTGTGCTCACAATCACTCTCACCTGTTTGTGAGCACATGCGGCAAAGTTATCTTATATTTCCAGGTTTAACTAGTTGGAGTTTTTCTCCCTTTCTCAATAATCAACTTATAGTACTGACAGATTCCACTAGCATGCTGAGTAGGACAGTAAATCAGGATGCTCATAACTTTGTATGTCTGACCCAAGTGCCAAAGGCAGACGTGCTTTATAGCTAAATGAACAAAGCAAAGGATACAGAGGTATGTTCTCTCTTAGAAGCTAACTTCCCTGAGACTGCATGGCTCAGGCGTTAATAATGGACATAAAAAGTCATAAAATGTTAGAGCTGGAAGGAATCTTAACTATTAATCTAGTTCAATGCCCATATTTTACAGATGGGAAAACTGAGGCCTGGAGATAGGAAGGGACTTGCCCAAGGCCACACACTGAGTTAACAGCAGAATTGGGACTGGAATATAGGCCATCTGACCCCTGTACCACATTGAGTCATGGGACTTTTTCCTAGGGCTCTATTAACAGTGACAGAAAGCCATTCCCATTCAATTACTTTTCAGAAACCATGCCAAGTTAGTGTGGTGGTCTTTCTCCAGTGCATGGTGGGTAGCTAATTAACTATCAGACGTTGAGGCTGCCCCCAGTGGACATCACCTTTGGCCCTGTCACCTTGTAGAAGCTCAAGTGTGGAAAAGAAAAGCTTAAAGAAGCCCTAACCAAGCTGTATCTTCGCCATTGCATCTACTCTTTGCTGCACACACTGTGCTTGCTCCTGGCTTGTCTGCAATGGCAGCTGCCTGAGAACTTAAATTTCAGCAACAGTGAAAAACTGAGATGAAAGATGTATAATTCAGAGAACTGACTTCTCTCTTAAAAAATACAGAGAGCCTGTGCTGTGAACCCCCTTCAATGGGAAAAAGCTGCAGTGGTGATGGCAGGCTCCTAAAGACTGCTGCTTAAAGACACAAGAATTATACAGTTTCCCTCTATAAGTGAATCCAGAATTCACTGAGGAATTCAGAGATTGAGGGCACTTGCTTGAAATCAAGGTGCTCCAACTTAGTTTAAGACCTCCAGACTCTAACTTTATAGATCATCTCTTTTAGAGTGTGCATGGATGTGTGTTGCAGGGTGGAGAAGTGGGGACAAGTGTATAGTCGTACACAGGGGAAGAGGAGACATCCATGTCCCTTTGTTGGATACATATTACGGAAATATGTGCCACTCAGTTTTTGTTGGTTCTGAATCTTCCTGAAGTGTACTGACATTTGGGCTGCACAGAGCCCCACACCTTCACTTACACCTCCTCTTCTAGAATTGCTTTGCTCTATTTTTGTATATATAAATATGTTATGATGATTATTAATAATGTTAATGATATTGCTGCAAATGGTGCCATATATAAGGTTAGGCTTCTTGGAACATTTATAAACCCAAACCAATACCTGTAACCTCTTATGTTGCTTTCAGATCCTTCAATTTTAAGTAACTTTTTAATCTTACAAGTCTGCTTGATTGTACTTTACACTTATCTACCCCTTAAAGCTCTGCCCAGTTCTCTGGGTCAAGCTGGATGGTGATGAGTAGCAACCACACTTCTCTGCTTCTGCCTGAAATGTGCTTAGAGCTCAGTTATCTAAGGATTCTCTGACACTAGTGCATTGTTCCTGGAGCTAAAGTTATTCTATGGATGTTTGCTTATTCGTTTCAGGCCCCAAAATAACATGAGCCCCTCCTCCTTGATAGCTCCTTGATATCCCAATCTTGCAGTCCTAACTCAGGCAAATTGTGCACTGCCAGAGGGGCCCTGGGTTCTGCCATATACCCAGAGGAGCCTTTCTCAGTGTGTTTCTAAATGGCCTTACACTTGGTAGAAGAAATTGAAGGGTTACTCAAATACAGTTGCAATCTGCAATCTGCTGTTGAGTCAGGGCTTTCACTTGTGTCCAAGTTGGCCTGATATGGACTGCATCTGGTTTACATATAGATGGGTCCTGTTGGGGTATGCGCATGGACGTGTGAGTGAGTGTGCATATGTATCCCTTCTGTGATTTTATATATATATATATATATATATGTAAATATATATTCACACATCTCTATATATTTTAATGTATTGCACATGTATATTTAAAATATATACGAAAGAACTCTAAATCCTGCAGGGAGGCTCTGTTTTCATTATTTTTCTACTTTGTGTCATGTCCTGTATAAACAGGAATATTTAGAGGGTGTTTCCTGCTTAGCATTTTTTTGCAGTTAAATCATCTGTTAGTCCCTAACTCTATTGCTTTCCACGTATTGGTTCCTTGATACATTTCATATGGCATCAGCCAAGAGTTTTCCTGTGGTTCCAGCCCATCTTCCCTAATCACAATTACAATAATAAATATAGTGAACACTTACATAGTGTTTACTATATGCTAAGCGCTATTTTTAGCATATTATTTATATTAGCTCATTCATTCCTCACAATTCTACAACATAGGTATAATTCCAATCTCTATTTTACAGATGAGAAAACTGAAGCACAGAGAGGTTAAGTGACTTGCCAAAGGTGACAATTGTAAACGGTAGAGCTAAGATTTGAACATAGGGTGTCTGACTCCCAGGTCCATGCTCCAGAATCAGATATAGAAGGCTGGAGCACAATGTAAACCATTCTGGAGTAACAAGCCTCAAGTGGTGAATAATTCTTTACCTAACTCTGGTCCACCTGCAACCTAGGAGTTAAAATAAGTATGCTGCTATGTTAAGGGTAAAGCAACAGTTACAGGCATTATGTATTAGCTGTCTTGCTCCCAAAATGGTGGCATTACAAATTTTTCCAGTATTCACTTTGAAAACATGCTTGCAGCCAGTTACCATTTCTTAGCTTATGACGTAGAGCTATTAAGGGAGTAGTTTCACTTGTGCCAAAGAGGGTAAGAGTTTATTAGTCTTATCTTTATTGGCCAGGGAAAACTAATTCAATTTTTTTCTGAACAAAGTAGAACTGAGACTGTTTTTGGAGCTTAAGATTTGCTACAGCTGTTAACACTCAAACTTATTGATTATATTGAGAGCAGTCTTCTGAGTCAAATGACCACTGATCCATATAACACCTTTTACCGACAGCTCCTTCACACTGAATCCTTTAACTTTGCCAAAGGACCTTTAAATAACATCTAGTCCAATGTCAACATTTTACAGGTGGAGAAAGGGATGCACAGAGAGGGAAAATAACCTGTCCAAAGTCACACAGTTCTGAAAATTGAGTGGAATTATGACTTTATGCCAGAGTTCCTAATTTCCAGGTATCTTAGCCTCGGTTTCTTAGAAAATAGAATTTGAAGCAAAAGCTATGTACAATCCAGGGTAGTATGAGTAAGGAAAGGGCTAATAAGGGAGAGAAGAAAGAAGAACAAATAAAAAGTATGTCACTGAGTTGGCCACTATCTGTTCCTTGGCAAGCTAATTTCACAATTTTTTATGACAGACCATGTGAAACTACTACATCTCCATACAGCCCACCTGGCGGAGGAAAGGAGGTGAATTCATCTGCTAGCTCTCATCTCATTAGTCAAATTCTTCCCCATGTGATATTAACCCTTCTACACTTTTGGGTAGTGCGTGGTGGCACTTAAGTATGTACCTTGGCATTTCATGCTTCAGCAGTAATGGGAAGGATTGTAGCTCCACTACAAACAGTAAGGCAAGTATATGAATATAGGGAGATTAAATTTAAAGTGATAAACTAGGGTGGTGCTTTTACCTTATGTCTTTAATCACATTCCTTCAAAGTAAGTTAGAGATAACCTACCACCTTTAAAGTAAATAAGGCTTTATTGTGGCTCTTAGAACTGCACTATGTTTGCCTTCCTGACCCTGTTTATTCCCTAGCTTGCTTTAAAGGGCTTCTTTTTCATATGGAAATTAATTCCCTGTTCAATTAAAGGAGTAACAAACTCTCAAAATATCTTTCTTCTTAATATAAAAAGGAATTTCATATTATTGAACTCAAAAAGCATGTCTAAGTGAAAATATGTATGTGAATGCACATATGTTCTTTTAGGTTCCATGAGCATAATAGCAGGAAAACTGGTCAAGTCAATAAATGCTGGGGAAAAAAATGGCTAAACAAGGTATTCTGTAACATGAAAATAAAGCAATGAGTTGGTTGACTGGCTTTTTAAAAAATATTTCAGCCACTAATTATGACATGATACAGACACATTCTAAGAATTATACTAGCTTTTATTCACATATATAATAGTTCCCTGTGTCCTATAGATCATTGTCACATAAAGCAAAAGCATTAGTGCCCCATTTGGACCTTTGGCCTAAGGTTTGATAAGATTTTGTAGAACTGAAATTCTTGGTCCCTTTATCCTAGTTTAGGCCCATATCCTCATTTTGACCCTCAAAGATAAGATCATAACACTACCAGTGTTGTTGCTATTAAAGGCCAGGATGGACAAGATAAGGAAAGGCATTTTGGGAATGACACTGACTATTGCTAGGAATCTTGCTGTCATTACAATCCAAGTTATATATGTTTGCTCCCATATGTATTTGTTGGCCCATCTCCTGAAAAAGAAGACAGTAATTCTAACTCACACATTGTCATTCCCAAACTAACCTTTTGACCATTCCAGGTAATAGTCATGTCTCTGATGGTAAAAGACAGAGATGTCAAGGCTCTGGAAGCTCCCAGGTCCTTGAAGAACTAACTAAACTGCTGAAAACAGAAGTGGTAATGTAGGCAAATACCCTGGCTTTATTAATATAAGGCTTTAACATCAAGTCACAGGCATGTTCTCTTACTGTAACAAGATGGGGCTGACCATTTGTGAACCCTGAAGAGTCATTTTGAACCTATGTCCTAAGGCCTAAAGTACTTTGATCCTCATCTTCAAAGTCTTACCACTCTAATAACAAAAAGAAACACTACAAAGAAACTGCAAGGAAAGGGACACTCATTTTTTTAATGTCTACCAATTATTTAGTTATTCATATATGCATTTCTTTATATAGAAAAATATATGAAGTTTCCAAAAGACTCTGATATTCAGCTTTATAGTCTTGGATAGAAAATCATGTGTCCTTGGTTGGGGATTCACACCCCAAGGCTTAACAGAATTAGTTTGGGAAATACTCATTTTTATACCAGAGATTAGTTGGCTTAAACAACTTTACTCTGTGAATATTTTTCTTAATGATCCCCTTCCAATGGAGGTGAAGGCCTCCCAAGTAGGTGAAGGCCCCAGGCCTTTCTTAATACATAAACCATATTGAAAGAAAGAAAGAAAGAAAAAAGTAATGGGAAGTAATAGTAAATGTAGATCCAGAAAGAAAAACAAAGGTTAAGAAAATGAGATATGTGAATGAAAAAAGCTCTGTAATCAGTGCGTTTCTCTCACCTAAAACACTATTTACTAACTACTTGGTTCAGTTGCACCCTTGAATTCCATTTTGTCTTTGACTTATATCAACATTCTTCTTTTCCAAACTCCTATAGCTCTTCATCTGGAATGATTCTATAGGGTGGAAGGGAGGAGAAAGGGAGAGAGCGGGAGAAAGAAAGAGAGAGAGAGAGAGGGATGGGTGGAGACTCGGCCTGTCTCCTACAGGTTCAAAGTTAGAATATGCCACTAACACTATGTGCCTTTCAAACTCCCTTCTAGGACATGCTCTGTAGTACTTAGATCTTATATTAAATGACAAGGTTTCTCTCCTTCAGAGGGAAATACCAGACTGGGTTTGTGGTTTTCCCTGGATTGGTTTTCTCTGAGTCAAAGTGGTGTTGTAGAAATCACATTACCCTGAGACCAATTAAATCAGAATCTTTGGGGGTGTTGAGAAATGGATTTTTAAAGTTCCCAGATGATTATAATATGCAAACAGATTTGAGAAAATCCACTCATCACTTTATTCTATAAACGCAGATAGTGAGGCTAAGAGAGGGAAAGTGACTTACTTATAACCACGCAGTGAGTTAGTGACGAAGTCAGGATAAGAATCCAGGTCTGCAGACTCCTAGGCCAGAATTCTTGTCTTTATGCTATACTGCTTCTAACTCTACCGTATTCCTCCTCTGAGCCTTTGCTTTTCTCATCTGTAAAATGAAGATAATAAAGCCTAGAGAGTGTATGAGAATCATTAAAGCAGAAGCATTTTTCTTAATGTACAAGGTTCTATACAAATGCAAGGGAATTAATGTATAACATATATGTGGGGCTGAGTCTCTAAAACAACATAATAAAAGTTGTTTTTATTTTAGTCGATCATTTCGGTATTATGTCTACCTGATAGCACGTAACAAGATTGAACACTTGTGTAGGTTGTATGTGCCTTTAAACTGAACTTGGCCTCAGTGACAATCAAAATTAGCAGTTGAAGAAAGAGGTCATACATTTTTCTCTTGCCCTTGCTGGAATAGGGATCAAGAGGAATATAAAAGCAATGGAATACCTGGATTTCTTATATGCAGTCAATCACAACATGGCCTTAGTGCTGAACTAGCCCAGGGTTTCTATGGAATTTGTAGATCCCATTCCTGAGGCTGGTCCTGGTTGAAGGATGTCTCTTTTGAAAGGCAGTACCCATGGAAAGCCAAGGGGGAGGGTTGCCCACTAGGAGGAGCTTCTTTAGTAGAAGCCAGAATGGAGGAAAGGGGCTTTCTGACTTGGCGCATCCGAAGAAATAGATTATTTGAGGATCTAGTACTCCCAGAATAATCTGTAACCATAAGAAACACATTTCCTGAACTCCAGAGCCCCAGAACAGGGTATCCATATCCAATTCCATCCTATCCATCCTGGATATTATGAATTTCCAGAGAGGGCCACTTCTACTCCCCTAGGAGTCATACATCTGGCTACTTGTTTATTTGTTAAAAATAAAATTCTATGCCATTTATAAAATGGGCCTCTTATGTCTTCCTTATTTTGAAATTATAATATACATTCCTAATTCATCATTCATTTTTGCCAATGATTTTTTTTTTTTTTTTTTTTTTTTTTTTTTTTTTTTTGAGACAGTTTTACTCTGTCGCCCAGGCTGGAGTGGTGGCCTTGATCTCGGCTCACTGCAAGCTCCGCCCTCCCGGGTTCACGCCATTCTCCCGCCCTCAGCCTCCCGAGGAGTAGCTGGGACTACAGGCCACGCCACCTGTGACCTGGTTTTGTATTTTTTAGTAGAGGCGGGGGTTTCACAGTGTTAGCCAGGATGGTCTCGATCTCCTGACCTCGTGATCCGCCCTTCGGCCTCCCAAAGTGCTGGGATTACAGGCTTGAGCCACCGCGCCCGGCCTTTGCCAATGATTTTAAAGTATTTATTTGAAAGTTGTTTTTAAATACAAAAGTATGTGTATTTAATAAAGCACTTCTTTATCCTCTTATCTGAACCATACTAAAAAATGTAAAACATGCCATGATTAAACTAGATAATTCTATATGTCACATTACAAGTAAGTTTTAAAAATCTATTTGGTAAATATATTCTCATTTCATCTTGAAATACCTGCCTTTTAAGGGGAGGGTAGAGAGACAAGGAATTAGTGTAAATCAAGAGGCCTAAAAGTATAATGACAAATATTTATAATTCAGATTCATCTCAGGGGTTTCCTTTCAGGTAATTAAGAGGTGATGACCTATGTTTAGGAAAAATTGGGTTGTTTAGAGGCCATGTAGGGGCCTATGATTTCCTAGCAAATATAGCCCCAAAGAGCTCCTTGCTAGTAATTACACTGCCGAAGAAGTTCTTGTACTTTGCCGCACAACAATTAACACAAGAGCCTAGGTATGAGCTGCATAAAGTGCAGGTGGACAGAATGAAAAATCAGACTCAATCTGTAGTTCTGAAGGAAGGGTCAAATTTATTTGGGGTAGGTGTTAATAGTTGAAGAAACTGAAATGTATTTCAAGAGCACTTCAGATAAACAAGATGGAGACTGAAGCCAAGAAGGAGAATAAAGAGTAATTACTGCATAAGAGGCTAGAGCATACCTGAAGTCCAAAAGCAGCACTGAATTTAGAATCAGAAGATACAAATAATACACAAGAGAGGGTGCAATGCAGGGAACCATGCTTGATGGGTTTCATCTAAAGGATTGTAGCTGGCTCCACCTTTGACAAGTTAGCTTTTCTGTGCCTGGTTTTGAACACAGGAACCATGACTCTAAAGATTTTGTGCTCTAAACTACTGCAATCTCCTTTTCAGTATAAAAATGGCTATGTTAATAGGATTGTAATACGTCCCGATTTGCCCAAGACTGTCTCAGCTAATATCTGTTTCTAAAATATTTTTAATAGTGCCTCCTTATACTCTGAGAGCATATCTTAACATGACTTATATATAATTTTCAACATTATGTTTAATCCCCAATTGTTTATTATCCATCAGGCCCCCCAAACTCTGACCTCCCTTGTTACCCAGATTACATTCCCTCTCTCCCTCTAGCATACTTGCCTGACAAAATCTGAAACTTAAATATAATCACTTGTTCCACATTTTCATCTAAACAGATGAATGTGATTGGAGAAAAACATAAAACGGTAAATTCAAGTGTGCCCTCAGTACCACCAGGTATTTCTACTTTATTTCTCTCTTCAGTTTATTTTCAAATCGACTCTTTAAAAGGACTGCTTCACACTTCTCTCTCATCACACCTCCAATACCCCACTTCCTCCATGCCTCCACTCCTATCCTACAACCTTGCAATATATCACTGGGAAAATAGCCTTTTCTTTTGAACTCACTCTAGCCAAGCTTTTAAACCAACCCTCCACCAAAATAGCTCTTTTCAACGTCACCAGTGATCCTACCTTGCTAAATCCAATGGTCAGTTCTCAGTCATCTCATTCAGTTTATCACTAGCATTTGTCCCAGTCCATTTACATTAACAGCTTCCCCCACCTGAGACAATGACCTGCATGCAGTTAGTTTATTTGAGAGAAGTGATTCAGAAAATAGGAGACGGGACTGAGAATGGTGAGCCAGGAAAGGAAGGAACATCAATCCAAGGGCATGTTATTGATCTGTTTACTACTATAGGCAACTGAGGATTATTGCCACTGAGGACTCTCTAAGGAGCCATGTAGAATGCACCCCAGAATTTTCCACCAGACATAGAAGAGGAGAGTGTTTTTCTATCAAATCTCATCTCCCATTAATTAAGTGTACTCCTAGAGGGTATTTACTTGCAAGTTGGCACATGATTTGGAATCACTGAGCAGGGTCCTTCAAGTGATTCACATGGTGGTGGCAAAGAAGCCCCCGCAGGAAGCAATAGTATGAGATAAAGCTGAATGAGGTAGCATCAAGCTACACCTGCATGTAGTTACTGCAGCATGGCCTGAACAAAAAGGCAGTCCATATTGAAATATATTCTTTATTTGGCTTCCAGCACACCACACTCTGCTGATTCTCCTCTCACCCCATTGATCACTCCCTCTCCAAGTCCTTTGATAGTTCTTCCTCATTTTCCTGAACTGTAAATATTAGTGTACCTGAAGTTTCAGTTCTTAGTCCTCTTCTCCATCTACACTCACTCTCATGGTGATCTCATCTAGTATCCTGGATTTAAACACCATTTATGTACTCACAACTCCAAAACTTATAGCTCTAGCCCCAATCTCTCCCCTGAATTCCAGACTGCTCACTTAAAATCTCTACCTACAAGCTTAATAATAATATGAAACAACATATTTAACAGATAAATTTTGATTTCTATGTCATTCAGTTTTCCCCCACCTCAGTAAATGATGATTCTATTCTTCAGAGACTCAAGCTGACCATTTGGAGGTATCCTATCTTTTTCTCATGTCAATTGGTCAGCAAATCCTGTTGGCTCTACCCTCAAAATATATCCAGAATTTGACTATTTCTCAGTATCATTACTGCTACTACCTGTTCTGATCTACCATTATCTCCTCCCTCGATAATTGCAGCAGCTCCCTGATTCCACTAATCCCAAAGTCTAATCCCAACAGAGAAACCACGATGATTGTTCTGAAGATGAAGGCCAGATCTTGTCATTCTTCTGCATAAAATCTTCCAGTGATATTCCAATTAACTTAGAACCAGACTCATCTAGTTACGACTATAAGGCCCTACATACTCTTCCCCTCCTATTTACATGGCCAGCTCTCTCATTTAATTCAGGAGTTCACTCAAATGTCACTTCCTCAAGGAGGCTTTCCCTGAATACCCTAAATCAGCATTGCTCATCATTTTATCCTCTTGTTTTGGTTCATTTTCCTTCATAGGAATTCTTACTACCTGATTATATTATATGTTACTGTTGAATAAATAAATGAATATGTGGGAGTTTAAATTGGAACAGTCTTTCTTGAAGTAATCAGATATTGATCCAATGTTTCTTATGTGTTTCAGGCATAAAATTAACATTTAATCCTCATGACAACTTTATGATATAAATATTTTATCACTATTGACAATGGATGTGGAAACAGAGGCTTTGGAAAGTTAAGTTACTTGCATAAGGCAATTAAACTAACAAGTGAAAAGAAGTTCTAGGATTTAAAACCAGGTTTGTGTCAAACACCGTGTTCTTTGCACTCTTCAATACCACCTTGTTTGCTAATTATATCAATTTAGAATGTGTGCATGAAAATTAAACATGCATTTTTAAAATTTTTACTAGGTCTATCAGCAGCTTTCAACATAATTGACCCTTCCCTCTAAGTTCTTCCCTTTTGTGGCTTCAATTAAACTACATTTTCCTGTTTTCCCTCCTAATTATGTGGTTACTTCCCAGTCTCTTTTTCTAGGTTTTTTTCCTCTATCTGGCCTTTAAATATTGAAGTACTCAGGACTCTTCCTATCCCTTTTGTTTTACAAGTCTACACACTTTTCCCAAGAAATGTCATCCCAAAACTCTTCCCTGACCCCCAAGAACCATTTCTTCATTTCTCTACTTCTGGAATTTACACTCTTATGACTTCAACTATACTGATGACTCCCACATTTGTATCTCCAGCGCACACCATTTTTCTAAGCTCAGTGCTATATCCAGTTGCATACTCTATATCTACATATATTATAGATACCTCAAGTTCAACATATTCAAAATTGAACTAATTAACTTTGTTCCTCAAGTCGGCTCATCTTTGATGGTTCCCAAACTCAATAAATGTTATTACTATCTACTCAAATGCTCAAGCCATAAGCTTGTGAATCTTCCTATCTTCATTCTCTTCATCTCCTATATGCAATGAATCAAAAAGTGCTGACAATTCTTCTTTCGTAAGAATCTCTCTAATTAATTAGCTTTTCTACGTCTCCACAATCATAATTAACCAAAAAGCTATTAACAATGCCTTATTGTATTGCTCCAATAGCTCCTTAACTAGTTTCCTTATAAAACCTTTTATCCCCACTCCAATATTTTCTCCACATAGCAAAGAATAATATTTTTAAATGTAAATTTTTTAATGTAATTGTCTTTCTATTGCTCTTTGTAGTTCCCTAGTTATTAAATCAAACTTCTTAATATTGCCAGGCCTCTGTCTACTTCTCTCCTACCTCATATTCTACCTTCTCCCCCTCACTGTAGTCCAAGTATACTGTCCTTTTCTCATTTTCTTAAACATGCAAAGTTTTATCCTGCTTCAGGTAATTTGCCTATATTGGTCTATCAGAGCAAACCCCTTTACATAGCTTACCTCTGCTCATTCTTTACATCGCTTACCCATCACTCGCTCAGGAAAACCTTTTGTTTTGGTCCCTTGAAGACTAGATTATGTCCTTCATTATACACTTCTACAGCACTTGGTGCTATCTCTGACTACACCACTAATTATTTAATTACAGATTTATTTCTGTCTTCTGCTAAAATATAAACTTTATAAGGGCAGGAATAATTATTGTGGTGTTAATTCCTGTATGTTCACTACCTGGCATATCATATAAAACTATTAGCGGGGTGGAGGGGGGAAGAGCGTATTGATGTACTACAGTGTATTCTACTGAGAAAAGTAAGTTTCAGATTATTTTTCATTATGAATCATCAATGTAATTGCTCCTTTATACTGACTTAAAAATTGAGAGATGTATTTTAATTATGTCTATGACTTAAGCCTATACTTCACTCTCTATTGCAATTGTATTATAAAATGTGCCTGAGCTGTTGGCTAGAAATTTTTAAATTTATGTTATATACCACTTGAAAGTCATGCATTTTTTCAGTCAATGCCAAAATACTCAGAAATACTGTTAATTCTTCCTTACTGCCTACCTTTGTCACATCATGCTGGGTCAGGCAGGGTTGACTCATCTTGGAAAATATATTCATTTGACTTCATTTACTTTTACTTTCAAATAGGAGATCCTTACGTTACAAAAAAAATTTTCTTCTCCTCTCCTCTCTTGGATGCAAAAGTAAGACTCAATTTTATTTATAATTTCATTATAAAGACATAGATAAGTTAGAAGGAAATATGTGGAAAGTGATATACAATACAAAAAGTAATCCAAAGAAAGCTACAGTGACTATATTAATATCACATAAAGTAGACTTCTGAATAAGAAATATTTTTCAAGAATAAAGAGGAACATCTCATAATGATAAGTCAATTCTCCAAGAAGACATGGAAATTCTAAATGTGCATACGCCCACCAGATTGAATATGCATGAAGCAAAAACTGACAGAAAAGAAAGCAGAAATAAATAAAATGTGATTAGACTTGGATATTTCAACACCTTTCTCAGTAATTGATAGAACAAATAGACAGAACATCAGTAAGAATATGAAAGATTTGAAGAACCTTATTGACCAACATGTCTTAATTGACATTTATAGAAAACTCCACCCAACAGCAGCAAAACACACATTATTTTCAAACGCACATGGAACATTCACCAAAATAGACCATATTCTGGATGACAAAACAAGTCTCATAAACTTAAAAAGAGCAAAATCACACAAGGTATATTCTCTGGCCACAATGGAATTAAATTAAGATTCTATAACATAGCTGAAAAATCTCTAAATATTTGAAAATTAACAACATATTTGTACATAACACATGGGTCAAAAAGGAAATCACTAGTTAATTCAGAAAATATTTTGAACGGAATGAAAATGAAAACATGGCATATCAAAACTTGTGGGAGGGCTGGGCACAGTGGCTCATTCCTGTAATCCCAGCACTTTGAGAGGCCAAAGTGGGAGGATCAATTGAGCTCAGGAGTTCAATACCAGCCTGGGCAATATAGTGAGACCCCATCTCTTAAATAAAAAGTGTGAGAGAATGGCTACCCAGACTTCATCAGTACACGATGTATCCATGTTAACAAAATTGTACTTTTTTCTTATAATCACAAAGTAGTGAATAAGAGGATAAAATAAAGGAATTGGCATGGTAGATATCTAAAGAGATAATTGAGTCAAATATAACTCAGAGGCTTGAGCCTAAGTCACTAGAAGTATGAAATTAGAAAAGTTAGAAATGAGAGATTTTGGTTAAATTTACAGAAAAAAACCTTGTGAGGTATAGCTAAAGCAGTGCCTTTAGAAGGAAATGTATGGTATTAAGTGCTTATATTAGAAATCAACAATGTAAGTTTCTACTTTAATAATTACAAATATAAGAGCAAAATCAACCCAAAGTGTAGAAGGAAGAAACTAATAACAAAGAGAATAAATGAAACTGAAAATAGAAAAACAATAGAGAAAATCAGTGAAACCAAGACCTATTTGGAAAGATGCATAAGACTTAACTAATCTGATCAAGAAAAAAAGAGAGAAGACACAACATATGTATGTTAGAAATGAAGGCGTGAACATCACTATGGGTCCTGCGTATATTAAAAATATAATAAGGAAATACCATGAACAATTTTATGCCAAGAGATTTTACAACTTAAATGAAATTGGCAATTGCCTTGAAACACCAAATGACCAAAATTTACTCAAAAAATAGAAAATCCAAATAGCATATTTTGTAAAGACATTGAATTCATAATCAATTAAAAATACCATTAAGCCAGATAGTTTTCGCTGGTGAATTCTATAAAACATTTAAGGAAAAAGTAACATCAATCTTATACAAATTATTTCAGAAATTAGAGAAGAAAGAGACAGTTCTCAATTTTTAGGCCAGTTTTCAATTTTTAGGCCAGTTTTACTCTGATTTAAAAACTAAGTTATTACAACAAAAGAAGGCTACAGAGTAACATCCCTTATGAACAAAAATACAAAAGTATTTAATAAAATATTAACAAATTTTATCCAGCAAGATATGTAAAGGATAATGCATCACAACCAAGAGAGGTTTATCCTGGAAATGCAAGGGACAAAGACATTAACATTTGAAAATAAATTGTTGAAATTCACCATATCATTAGAATAAGGGGGGAAACCATATGATCATCTTAATAGATGCAGAAACAGCATCTGCAAAAAATGTCAAGGCCGATTTATAATAATAATTTTTTTAAACCCTTAGCAAACTAGAAATTTAAGGGAACTTCCTCAACCTGATAAAGGGCACCTACAACAAAAGCCCTACTGCTTTACCCTTAAGATTAGGAATAAATGGACATAGAGAGAAGGATGACTACCAGTGGCTGGGAAGGGTAACTGGGGGTTGGGAGGAGGCAGGGATAGTTAATGGGTAAAAAAAAAAATAGGAAGAATGAATAAGACCTACTATTTGACGGCACAATAGGGTGATTATAGTCAATAATAATTATATATTTTTAAATAAATAATGTAGTTGGATTATTTGTAACTCAAAGGATAAATGCTTGACAGGACAGCTACCCCATTCTCTATGATGTACTTATTTCACATTGCATGCCTATATCAAAATATCTCATATACCTCATAAATATATACACCTATGTACCCACAAAAAAAATTTTTAATTAAAAATATATTAGGAACAAGGCAAGTATGTCCACTCTTGTCATTTCTAGCCAATATTGTACTGGAAGACCTAGCCATTGCAATAAGGTCCATATAAGAAATAAAAGACATTAAGATTGGAAAGGAAGAACCAAAACTATATCCACAAGTGACATTATTGTGTACATGGAATATCCTAATGAATCTCCCAAAGGGCTATTAAAATTGTAAGTGAGCAAGGTCACAAGATACAAGATCAATATATAAAAGTCTCTTGCATTTCCATAAACTAGCACATAACAATTGAATATTGAAATAAAAAGCAATTACTTTTAAAATAACAATCAAAAAACACAAATTACTTAAGCTTATATTTAACAAAATACATTGAAAACCTGTACATTTGAAACTGTAAACTTTGCTGCAGAAATTGAAGAAAAATAAGTGGAGGCATACATCATATTCATAGATTGGAAGACTCAGTAGTGTCAATCTTCCCAATATTAATTCATAAATTTAGCTTGAAAGATACTGACAAGCCGGTACTAAAATTTATATAGAAATACAAAGGATCTAGATGTCAAAATGAATTTTCTAAAATAACAAATTGGTAATACACTACTTGAGAACAAAACTTACTATTAAACACAGAGGAAGGTGTCAGGATAATTGCACAGGAAGAATGGTATATATGAAAATAAATATATGAGAGCAAAATGCACTGATCAAGTAAATGAGATGCTCTATCTGGAGAGAAGAGTTTAAAATATATTTTTGGACTAGGAAAATGAATTGGACCCAAAATGAAGATAATTTTAAATGTCCTGATGAAAGTTGTTAGAAAACTAGTTGTCCTAGACTGGATTAGGAAAACGAAATGTGGCAAATATACACCATGGAATACTATGCAGGCATAAAAAAGGATGAGTTCATGTCCTTTGTAGGGACATGGATGTAGCTGGAAACCATCATTCTCAGCAAACTATTGCAAGAACAGGAAACCAAACACCGCATGTTCTCACTCATAGGTGGGAACTGAACAATGAAAACACTTGGATACAGGAAGGGGAACATCACACACCAGGGCCTGTGTGGAGTGGA
This sequence comes from Papio anubis, assembly GCF_008728515.1. Lineage (NCBI taxonomy): Eukaryota > Metazoa > Chordata > Mammalia > Primates > Cercopithecidae > Papio > Papio anubis. The sequence goes on along the minus strand of NC_044996.1, from coordinate 225,526 downwards.
GGGGGTGGGGAGGGATAGCATTAGGCGATATACCTAATGTAAATGATGAGTTAATGGGTGCAGCACACCAACATGGCACATGTATACATATGTAACAAACCTGCACATTGTGCACATGTACCCTAGAACATAAAGTATAATAAAGAAATAAAATAAAATTAGTTGTCCTATAATATATAGAATGATACTTGAAAAAGGCAGGGATACAAGTTAATATTGTTTTCATGAACCCATACACAAAGTAGTGAATATGAGGATAAAGAAAAAAATAGGCATGGTAAATACAAAAAGAGATAATTTAGTCAAATATAATTCAGAGGTTGGAGTTTAAGTCACTAGAATTATGAAATTGGAAAAAAATAGAAGCGAGAGATTTTAGTTAAAAAATGAATTCCATTTATAAATGTTTAATTTTATATCATTACAGTATCAATCTGTTAATATAGAACAAGTGCTTTTCAAATATAGATAGAAAGAATGGATTTGAGATATAGACTTGGAAATCATGCACATAAAGAAGATAGTTGATGCTGTGAGAAGGGAAAGTATAAAGAGAGATGAGAACAGAAGTACTTGGACTAAGGTTCAAAAAATACCAACTTCTGACAGCAAGAACAGAAAGAATGAATCAAGTAGAAAGGAAGGAACTTACACTGCTCTATGTTTCCAGGACTGGGAAAACTGGAAATGAGCAGTTGAAAGTCAGAAAACTAAAATAAATTACTTGTTTCTTTCTAAAATGTCTAGTCAACCTTCATCTGTTTTCCTTGACGTAATATTTACAGAGATGCTCAGTAAGTTCTAGTACTCAATGTATATGGTCTAAGGTTTTTCTTGGTCTAAGGACATGAAATATGGATGAATGTAAGCCAAGGGCTTTACAAGGCATATGGTTGGTTGTTCATCATAAGTTACAATAAAACTAAACCAAAAAAAATGTTTGAAAGACTATAAAGCTACAGAAATCAAGATAGTTTGGTGTTGGCAAAAAGATAGTCATATAGGTTAATGGCGGAGAATAAGGTATCTAGAAAGAGACCCATATATTCATGGTCAATTGATTTTTTATGAAGGTGCCAAGGCAACTAAATGGAAAAAAGAGAATTTTTACAGCAGGTGGTGCAGGAACAACTAGATATTCATATGAAAAAAAAAAGAAGCTTGACAACTTGACACTTCATGCAAATAAAAATTAACTTGAAATGGAAAATAGAAAAAAAAAGAGAAAATCTTTACAACCTTTGGGTAAGTAGATTTCTTAGGACACAAAAAGCATAAGCCATAAAAGAAAAAACACTGATAAATTGGATTTCATCAAAATGTAAAAGTTTTATTCTTCAAAACATACTGTCAAAATAAAAAGACAAGTCTCAGATTGTGAGAAAATGTTTACAAAACAGTTATCTGACAAAGGATTTATATCGAAAGTATACTCAATAGTAGTAATAACAGTAAGAATAGGAATAAGAATAAAAGAAAAACAACCAGAAGAAAAGGTGGGCTAAAAATTTGAATGGGCCCTCTGTGTAATTGCCATTTGTATATTTTCTTGTTTGTATAAAAGATGTACATTCAGTATTGCTGTCATCGGAAGAAGAAAAAAGAAGAAGATATACAAGTAACAAATAGGTACATGAAAACACCCTCTACAAAACAGTAGAATAGATAAAATAAAGGATGGATGTAATGATACCCTCTATTGCTAAGGATGTGGAGAAGCCAAAACTCTCTCATCTTATCTGTGAGAATATTAAATAGTACAACCACTTTGGAAAATATTTCAGCAGTTTGTGTGTGTGTGTGTGTGTTTTGTTTTTTGTTTGTTTGTTTGTTTTTGAGATGGAGTTTCACTCTTGTTGCCCAGCCTGGAGTGCAATGGAGTGATCTTGGCTCACTGCAACCTCCACCTCCCGGGTTCAAACGATTCTCCTGCCTCAGCCTCCCAAGTAGCTGGGATTACAGGTGTGCGCCACCACACCCAACTAACTTTTGTATTTTTAGTAGAGATGGGGTGTCACCATGTTGACCAGGCTGGTCTCAAACTCCTGACCTCAGGTGATCCACCCACCTCGGCCTCCCGAAGTGCTGGGATTACAGGTGTGAGCCACCATGCCCAGCCAGCAGTTTGTTATAAAAACTAAACATATGCTTTTCATATGACCTCGTGATTCCACTCCTAGGTATTTATCCCAGATAAATACATAGTTCCATAAGAAGATTTGTACTTGAATATTTATATCAGCTTTATCTATACTAGCCCTAACTTGGAAACAACCCAAGTTTCCAGCAACAGATAAAATGGATAAACAGGCCAGGTGCGGTGGCTCACACCTGTAATCCCAGCAATTTGGGAGGCCAAGAAGGTGCGAATCACTTGACATCAGGAGCTCAAGGCCAGCCTGGCCAAGATGGTGAAACCCTGTCTCTACTAAAAATACAAAAATTAACTGGGTGTGGTGGCGGGTGCCTATAATCCCAGTTACTTGGGAGGCTGAGGCAGGAGAATCACTTGAACCCGGGAGGTAGAGCTTGCAGTGAGCTGAGATCTCACCACTGCACTCCAGCCTAGGTGACAGAGTGAGACTCTGTCTCCAAAAAAACAAATAAATGGATGAACAAATTGTAGCATATCCATACAATGAAATAGCACCCAGTAGTAAAAATCCTGCCTATGTAATTAAGTCTCCATAAAAAGTGAAAAGGACTGAGTTTAGAGAGCTTCTAGATTGCTGAACACCTGGAGGTTCCTGGAGGATGACAATCCCAGAGAGGGCAGGAAGCTCCGTGCCTCTTCCCCAATACCTTGCCCTAGGCATCTCTTCGTTGGTATCCTTTGTAATAAACCAGCAAAAGAGTAAGTGTTATCTTGAGTGCTGTGAACCACACCAGCAAATTACTCAAACCCAAAGAGAGTGTCATGAGAACTCCCGATTTATAGCTGATCATTTGCAGGTCACAACTTGGGGTTTGCAATTGGCATCCGAAGTAGAAGAGCAGTCTTGTGAGATTGAGCCTTTAACCTGTGGGATCTGATGCTAACTCCAGGTAGATAGCATCAGAATTGAATCAAATTGTAGGACACCCAGCTAGTGTCCACCGGAGAATTGCTTGGTGTGTAGGGAAAACCCCACACACATCTGGTGTCAGAAGTTTTATGTTAAATGACTGTGTGTGAGTAGAGAGAAACTTTTTTCTTCAGATTATCACCTGGAGAAAGTCATTTTAAAATGCTCTTCTTCTTTGTATGAGAAAATTATTTTCAATGATAATTATGTATATAATCTGTACCTAATTTGTAAAAAATATTATTTTTTGTTTTTTTTCTGTAGTTTTAAGCCAAAAATTAATTTTAAAAGACTAAATTTCAATCTTAAACATATTCAAGAAGTAAAATATATCATGTGTGAACTAAAAATTACACTTATCAAGCAAACAGTCTTTCTCACAGCTCATACTCTGTTCTATTGCTTTGATTTTTTAATGTTTTCACATTTTTTTTATTTCAATAGCTTTTGGGATACACAGGTTTTTGGTACATGGATGAATTGTATAGTAGTAAACTCTGAGATTTTAGTGCACTCATCACCCGAGTAGTGCACATTGTACCCAATATGTAGTTTTTTAAATCCCTCATCCCCTTCCCCTCTCCCCCTTCCTGAGTCTTCAATGTCCATTATACTACTCTATGCCTTTGCATACCCATAGCTTAACTCCCACTTATAAGTGTGAATATATGGTATTTGGTTTTCCATTCCTGAGTTATCTCACTTGGAATAATGACCTTCAACTTCCTCCAAGTTGCTGCAAAAGACATTATTTCGCTCTTTTTTTCTGGCTAAGTAGTATTCCATGGTGTATATATACCACATTTTCTTTATCCACTCACCAGTTGATGGGTACTTAGGTTGGTTCTATATCTTTGCAATTGTGCTGTGATAAACATACAAGTACAGGTGTATTTGATACAATGATTTCTTTCCCTTTGAGTAGATACCCAGTAGTGGGATTGTTGGACTGAATGGTAGACCTACTTTTAATTCTTTGAGAAATCTCCATACTGTTTTCCATAGAGGTTGTACTAATTTACATTCCTACCAACAGTGTGTAAGCCTTTTCACCATATCCACACCAACATCTATTGTATTTTGACTGTAAACTGACTCCCTGTATTAGGAAGTTCTTGCATTGCTATAAAGAAATACCTAGGACTAGGTAATTTATAGAGAAAAGAGGTTTAATTTGCTCACGGTTGTGCAGACTTTATAGGAAGTGTGGTGCTGACATCTGTTTGGCTTCTGGGGAGGCCTCAGGAAGATTTACAATCATGGTATAAGGTGAAGCAGGAACAGGCACATCACAGTGTGAAAGCAGGAGAAAGAGCAAAATGCCCAGATCTTGAGAGAACTCACTCACTATCACTAGCACAGTACCAAGGGGATGGTACTAAACCGTTCATGAGAAAACCACCTCCAAGATCCAATCATCTCCCACCAGGCCCCACCTCCAACATTGGAGATTACAATTCAACATGAGATGTGGGTGGGGACACAGATCCAAACCGTATCACTCCCCAAATGAATGTGTGTAGCTGAGTCTACATATGTCATGGACTTACTGCAGAATTGGACTTACTCTGAATTAATTTTTATCTAGAATTAAAGGTTAAATGATCAAAATATGCTAACTTGAAGATTACATTTAAATTGTTAAAAGTCAACAATAACAGTATCAAATGTTCAAAACTTAGCCCAACGAATTTTAACCAACAAAAGGGTAGGAAAGAATCATATTAAGCAAATATTAGGAAAAGAAAACTGGTATACCTACATTAATTTCAGATAAAATATACTTTTATACAAAAATACTATTAGGTATAGAGAGGATCACTACCTAATGGTAAATGTTCAATTCACTGTAAAGTTAGAGAAATTTTAAACATATCAGTACCTAACAAATAACCTTGAAAATATGAAGCAAAAACTTTATAGAATAACTGGGTAACTCTATTACCCAGTATAATGAACAAACATACTACATAGAGAGAAATATTAATACCCCTCTTTCAATTAGGTCAAGGCGACAAAAAATTCAGAAGAACATATAAGATATCTTTATTGCAACTAAGAAGTTGAACCTAAACTTACTAATGCTGACCCCCAACATATAAAGAGTTTGAATAGTCTTTGAAACATAAAATGAATTAAAGCAGTATTTTTAAATATTCCTAGAAAGAAAACACCTTTTTTGTACAGGCAAGTTCAACTACATTTTAAGGAGAAGACCATCTAAATTTTAATCAAACTCTTCTAGCAACAGAAAAGAAGGAAAGCTTCTAACTTATTATTTTAAAGCACCATAATCATGATATGAAAACCAAAGACATTACCTAGAAGGAAAATGACATGTCTGCTTTATTTATGAATATAAATGCACAAGTTCTACATGAAATATTACTAACTGAATTTAATGGTTCATTTTATGCTAGGGACGTAAACATAGCTTAATATTAGAAGGCATATAAAGGTAACTGACCAAACTAACAGATTAAAAGAAAAAATTGCATGATAATTTATTATAGAAAAAGTCTATGATAACAGTTTGTGGAAAACAATGCAGTTTATTTTCCATTGGTCAGGAACAAGAAAAATATAGTCCTGATGAGTGCCGGCAGCCATCCTATGACTTTAAAGGCAGCCATTCTTAAAATGATTCTGACTCTCTGGATGGCAGAATTCAAGGGAGAGATTTAAACAAGAGATATACATTTTGTATTATCAGCATATAGATGGTATTTAGAGCTACAAGACTGATTGAGGGAGGGGAAGTGAATGTAGATAGAGAAGAATAGAGATGCAAGGATGGAACCCCAATGTTTGTAAGTTACTCAGTGAGCCTTATGGGAATCGGCTGAAACCTATCTTAAAGGGCCAGAGTGAAAAAAGAGAATAAATTCAGTGACCCTAACAAACAAGCAAATCCCAGGTTCTCTGGGAGTCAGAACCGTATAAACCAAAGGGTTCATGAATGCCTAAAGATACATGCTCAGGCATGCTCAGGTATTGGATTTCTGTAATCCAGGGGAGGATGCTATTTCTGAGAAAGACTAGACTGTTTTCCTCCAGTGGAGGAGAATATCTGTTACCTAGGTTCCAAGGGATAAATTGGGTAGGTCTGAGGATGGGGTTAAAGTAAAAATGGTCACGTCATTTTATAGATTTAATTTTCAGTATTGCCTATACCTAAGGTTAGAGGTGGAAGAATAAATAGATACAAGAAAAATTTCCCTAGGTATTACCAGAAGTGCTGATTGAAAGTAAATTAAAGAAAAAATGAACTGCATTTTCTATCATATGTGTTTCCAAAATTAACTGCCCTATGGATATCTTATGTAAAATGGTAGCCAGAGGACAAAGATGAATTAGAACAGTTCCACAGGGAAACATAGGGACTCTGATATATGTTAATTTTTAATTACACACCACAAGGGTTAATTATATGGGGTCATTAGAAAAATAACCACTCCAGATTATCTCTCCGGTATGTGCAAAAGTGATGAGCCACAATAGCAGATGTGCTTTCCCAGCAACAAAAATACTAAACCCTACAGTTTAAGTAGAACACCATTAAACAGGAATTGGTCCAGAATATAAGGAAAGTGATAGGATAGGAAATCAAATAGGTGTAGGATTTTTTAGCCTAAAGAAAGAAATGATTCCAGGGTAGCAGGATCATTGTCTACAAATATTCAAAAAGTTGCTATGTAAAAGATGAGAGACAATTGATTTGTGTCTCTTTAGTAGCAAAAGGAACCAGTTGAAGTTGTGAAGTTGATGATCTAAGATCAACATAAGGTACAGTTCTAGTTGTCCAATAATTGAGTAGTCTGCCTCATTAAGTAATGAGCCCCCATTCAAACAACAATTAAGAATGATTCTTACTTGGGATGCTGGGGAGCGTTTTACAGCATTGAGTAGCTGTTGGATGAGAGAAACTTTAAGATCTAATTTCAGACTCTTTTACTTTATGAAAAAATACTCTTTCATTTTATTGAATTCAATCCCACATGTCATCAATGGAATTTGTATTCCCTTGAAGATTTATGTCATTGCAGTTTTCTTTCCTTTCTTTCAAATAATTAACAAAACCATTGAAAGACACAATATGGCTTTTCAGACATTTAGTAATCTATGAAGGAAAACAATTTGGACACAATTACACATGATAAGTATGCAAAGTGTTTAGTGAATTAATCTGCTATGACTTTCTTTAAAAATACCATTTACCTGGGCACGGTGGCTCATGCCTGTAATCCCAGCACTTTGGGAGGCCGAGGCGGGTGGATCACCTGAGTTTGAGACTAGCCTGGCCAACATGGTGAAACCCCATCTCTACTAAAAATACAAAAATTAGCCAGGTGTGGTGGTGGGTGCTTGTAATCCCAGCTACTTGGGAGGCTGAAGCAGGAGAATCGCTTGAACCCAGGAGGCAGAGGTTGCAGTGAGCTGAGATTGCGCCAGGACCAGATGGATTCATAGCTGAGTTCTACCAGAGGTACAAAGAGGAGCTGGTACCATTCCTTCAGAAGCTATTCCAATCAATAGAAAAAGAGGGAATCCCCCCTAACTCATTTTATGAAGGCAACATCATCCTGATATCAAAGCATGGCAGAGACACAACAAAAAAAGAGAATTTTAGACCAATATCCCTGATGAACATTCATGTGAAAATCCTCAGTAAAATACTGGCAAACTGAATCCAGCAGCACACCAAAAAGCTTATCCACCAAGATCAAGTTGGCTTTATCCCTGGGATGCAAGGCTAGTTCAACATACGCAAATCACTAAATGTAGTCCAGCATATAAACAGAACCAAAGACAAAAACCACATGATTATCTCAATAGATGCAGAAAAGGCCTTCAACAAAATTCAACAGCCCTTCATGCTAAAAATTGTCAATAAACTAGGTATTGATGGATCGTATCTCAAAATAATAATAGCTATTTCTGACAAACCCACAGCCAATATCATATTGAATGGGCAAAAACTGGAAGCATTCCCTTTGAAAACTGGCGCAAGACAGGGATGCCCTCTCTCACCACTCTTATTCAACATAGTATTGGAAGTTCTGGCCAGGGCAATCAGGCAGAAGAAAGAAATAAAGGGTATTCAATTAGAAAAAGAGGAAGTCAAATTGTCCTTGTTTGCAGATGGCATAATTGTATATTTAGAAAACCCCATTGTAGTCTGGGCATGGTGGCTCACGCCTGTAATCCCAGCACTTTGGGAGGCCAAGGTGGGCTGATCACGAGGTCAGGAGATCGAGACCATCCTGGCTAACATGGTGAAACCCTGTCTCTACTAAAAATAGAAAAAAATTAGCCCGGCATGTGGTGGGCGCCTGTAGTCCTAGCTACTCGGGAGGCTTAGGCAGGAGAATGGCGTGAACCTGGGAGGCAGAGCTTGCGGTGAGCCGAGATTGTGCCACTGCACTCCAGCCTGGGCAACAGAGCAAGACTCCATCTCAAAAAAAAAAAAAAAAAAACCATCGTCTCAGCCCCAAGTCTCCTTAAGCTGATAAGCAACTTCAGCAAAGTCTCAGGATACAAAACCAATGTGCAAAAATCACAAGCATTCCTATACACCAATAATAGACAATTACAGAGTCAAATCATCAGTGAACTCCCATTCACAATTGCTTCAAAGAGAATAAAATACCTTGGAATCCAACTTACAAGGGATGTGAAGGACCTCTTCAAGGAGAACTACAAACCACTGCTCAGTGAAATAAAAGAGGACACAAACAAATGGAAGAACATACCATGCTCATGGATAGGAAGAATCAATATCGTGAAAATGGCCATACTGCCCAAGGTAATTTACAGTGCCCATGGAGGGAGCATTTAAACTAGCCCCAGCCAAAAGGGAATTCTCTGCACCAGTGATAAAAACCCAAGTTTTGGCTAGCTCCACACTGGCCAATTAAAGTACCCTTGGCTCCCGAATAGATTTAAAAGGCAGTCAAGCTACAAGAACTGCAGTCCTTGGGGAAGTTCAGGTGCTGCACTGTGCTCAGAGCCAGTGGAATGGGAGTGCATGTGAACCAGTGAGACATCAGCTGTGGCAGCCAAGGGAGTGCTTGTGTCACCCCTCCCCCAACTCCAGGCAGTGTGACTCAGGGAGTGACTCCTTCTGCTTGCAATAAGGAGAGGGAAGAGCACAGAGGACTTTGTCTTGCAACATGGGTACCAGCAAAGCCACAGTTAAATAAAGCACAAAGCAGATTCCTGAAGCCCCTGATTCCAGGCCCTAGTTCCTGGATAGCATTTCTAGACCCACCCTGGGCCAGAAGGGAACCTACTGCGCTGAAGAGAAAGACCCAGTCCTGGCAGGATTCACCACCTGTGGAAAAATGAGCCCTTGGGCCTCGGTAGCCAGGCAGTATCATCATGGTCTTTCCGCGAGATCCAGTACTATGCTGACTTCAGGTGTGATCCAGCGCAGTCTCAGCTGTGGTGGCCACAGTATTGCTTGCATCACCCCTTCCCCAACTCCAGGCATTCCAGTATGGAGAGAGAGAGAGAAAGAGAGAGAGAGAGAGAGAGAGACAGAGAGAGAGAATCCTTCTGTTGGGAGAAAGTGAGGGAAGAGAACTAGAGACTGCCTGGAGAAATCCGGATCTCATCCAAGTGCACCAAAGCAGTAAGAACCTGCAAACGTTGCAGCATTGTTGGGGTTAGGGAGCCCCCTAGTGCAGATATGGTTGCAATGACCAAAGACTTAGATCAAAACCCTTTGAATTCCTGGAAAGCCTTAAGAAGGACCAGTACATACAAGGCCAGACTGTGAAGACTAGAATAAATATCTAATTGATGAATATCCACAAGCATCAAGAAAATGTAGGAAAACATGACCTCACCAAACAAAATAAGCCACCAGTGACAAATCCCAGAATAACAGAGATATGTGACATTTCAGCAAAGGATTCAAAATAGCTGCTTTTTTTTTTAGTGGGGGGCAGGGGGATTGCTCTGTTGCCTAGGCTGGAGTACAGTGGTGTGATCATAGTTCACTGCAGTCTCAAACTCCTGGGCTCAAATGATCCTCCCACCTCACTCTCCCGAGTAGCTGAGACTAGAGGTACACACCACCATGCCTGGCTAACATTTTTTAAAAATTTTGTAGACATAAGGTCTTGCTATGTTGCCCAGACTGGCCTCAAACTCCAGTTCTCAGGCAACCTTCCCATCTTGGCCTCCCATAGCACTGGGATTACAAGCATGAGTCACTGCATCCAACCCAAAATAACTGTTTTGAGGAAATTCAAGAAACTTCAAGAGAACACAGAGAAGGAATTCAGAATCCTATCGAAGAAATTTAACAAAGAGATTGAAATAATTTTTGAAAATCAAGCAAAATTCTAGAGCAGAAATATTCAATTGACACACTGAAAAATGCACCGGAGTCTCTCCACAGCAGAATTGATCAAGCAGAAGAAAGAATTAGTAAGCTCAAAGAGAGGCTGTATGAAAACACAGAGGAGAAAAAAAATTTTTTTTTAAAGCGAAGCATGGCTACAAGATGTAGAAAATAACCTCAAAAGGGCAAATTTAAGATGTACTGGTCTTAGAGAGGAGTTAGAGAGAGAAACCGGGGTAAAAAGTTAATTCAAAGAAATAATAACAAAGAGCATTCCAAACCTAGAGAAAGATATCAGTGTTCAGGTACAAGAAGGTCATATAACACCAGGCAGGGTTAAACTAAATGAGACGACCTCTAGGCATTTAGTAATTAAGCTCCCAAAGGTCAAAGATGAAAACATAATCTTAAAAGCAACAATAGAAAAGAAACAAATATAACACAAAGAAGTAGCAATATGTCTGGCAGCAGATGTCTCAGTGGAAACCTTGCAGGCTACAAGAGACTGCCATTACATATTCAAAGTGCTGAAGGAAAAAAACTTTTATCCTAGAATATTATATCCAGCAAAATATCCTTCAAACACAAAGGAGAAAGGAAGACTTTCCCAAACAAACAAAAAAAAAAAAAGCTAAGGGAATTCATCAAGTACACACATGTCCCACAAAAAAATGCTAAATAGAGTTTTTCAATCTTAAAGGAAAGGATGCTAATAAGCAATAAGAAGTCATATGAACATACAAAACTCACTGATAGCAGTCAGTACACAGATGAATATTGAATAATCTAACACTGTAATGGTGTGTAAAGCGCTCACATCTTGAGTAGGAAGACTAAAAGACAAACCTATTAAAATAATAACTACAACAATGTTTTAAGAGATAATATTAAAAGTCATAACTATAAACAACAAAAATTAAAAATCTGGGAGGGGATGGTGTTATAGTTTTTATTAGTGTTCACTTTCCTTCTTTGTTTATTTGTTGTGCTTTTCTGTAATCACAGTTTAGTTATCATCAGTTTAAAATGATTCATTATAAGATGTTATTTGCAAGACTCATGATACCTCAAACCAAAAAAGTCTACAGATACACAATAAATAAAAAGCAAGAAATTAAAACCTACTACCAGGGAAAATCACTTTTACACAAAGGAGGAAGGAAGGAAGGAAGGAAGGAAGGAAGGAAGGAAGGAAGGAAGGAAGGAAAAGAAAAGGAAAAGGAAAAGGAAAAGGAAATGGAAATGGAGAAGGAGAAGGAGAGGAGACGGAGAAGGAGATGGAGAAGGAGGGGAAGGGGAAGGGGAAGGGGAGGGGAGGGAAGGAGGGAGGGAAGGAGAGAGGAACACTAAACAGCCAGAAAACAAATAACAAAATAGAAATAGTAAGTCTTTACTTATCAATAGCATTGAATGTAAATGAACTAAAATCTTGAATGAATTTCTTAAAAGACCCAACTATATGGTACCTACAAGAAACTCATTTTACCTATATAGATACACACAGACTGAAAATAAAGGGCTGGAAAAAGATATTCTATGCCAATAAAAACCAAAAAAGGAGCACAGATACCTATACTTTGGTATCAGATAAAATAGATTTCAAGACAAAAACTATAAAAACAGACTAAAAAGGTCATTATATAATGATAAAGAGGTCACTTCAGCAAGAGAATATAATAACTGTAAATATATATGCACCCAACACTGGGGCACACTGACACAGAAAGCAAATTTTATTAGAGTTTTAAGAAAGAGATAGACTCCTCCAATACAATAATAGCTGGAGACCTTAACACTTAGCTTTCAGCATTGGACAGATCATCCAGATAGAAAATCAACAAAGAAATATCAAATTTAATCTGCATGATAAGTCAGATGGATCTCATAAATCTTTACACAACGTCTTATCCAAGAGCTGCAGAATACACTTTCTTCTGAGAACATGGATCATTCTCAAGGACAGACCTATGTTAGGCCACAAAACAAGTCTTAAAAACCTTAGTAAAACTAAGATAGTATCAAGTATCTGACCACAATAAAATAAAACTAGACGTCAATAACAAGAAGAACTTTAGGAACCATGCAAACACATGGAAATAAAACAATATGCGCTTCGATTACCAGTGGGTCAATGAAAAAGTTGTAATGAAATTTTAAAATGTATTGAAGCAAATGAAAATGCAAACATAACAAACCAAAATCTATGTGACACAGCAAAAGCAGTACTAAAAGGAAAGTTTATAGCAATAAGTCCTATGTCAAATAAGTAGAAAAACAACAAATAACCAATTTTAAAATGCATTTTAAGGAATTATAAAAGCAAGAGCAAATCATATGCAAAATATGTAGAAGAAAGGAAATCATAATGATTGGAGCAAAAATAAATGAAATTGAAACCAAAAAGCAATACAAAAGATCAACAAAACAAAAAGCTGGCTTTTTACAAAGATAAACAAAATTGACAAAACTTTAGCCAGACTAAGAAAAAGAGATAAGATTCAAATAAGTAAAGTAAGAAATTAAAAGAAGACTTTATAACTAATACTGCAGTAATTCAAAGGATCATTAGAGACCATTTTGCGCAATTATACGCCAATAAATTGGAAAACCTAGAAGAAATTGATAAATTCCTACACACATACAACCTAGCAAGATAGAACTATGAAGAAATCTAGAACCTGAATAGACCAATAACAAGTAATGAGATCAAAGCATAATAAAACGTCTCTAATCAAAGAAAAGCTCAGGACCCAATGGTTTAACTGTTGAATTCTACCAAACATTTAAAGAAGAACTAATACCAAACATAATCAAACTATTCCAAAAAATTGAGGAGGAGAGATTACTTTCAAACTCATGCTATGAGGCCAGCATTACCCTGATACCAAAACCAAAGACACAACCAAAAAAGAAAACTACAGGCCAGTATATCTCTGATGAACATAGATGCAAATATCCTCAACAAAATCCCAGTAAAACAAATTCAACAACACATTAAAAAGATTATTCACTATAACAAAGTGGGATCAACCCAGGGATAAAGAATGTTTCAACATATGCAAATCAATCAGTGTGATACATTATATCAACAGAATGAAGAACAAAAACCATATGATCTTTCCAACTGACGCTGAAAATGTATTTGATAAAATTCAACATCCCTTCATGATAAAAACTCTCAAAAAACTAGGTACAAAATGAACATACCTCAACATGGTGAAGGCCATATATGATAGACCCAAGTATCATACTAAATGGGGAAAAACTGATACCACAAAAAATTATTAGAGTTGATAAACAAATTCAGTAAAGTTGCAGGATATAAAATCAGTAGCATTTCCATATACTAACTGTAAATGATATACAAAAGAAATCAATAAATAATCCCATCTATAATAGCTACAAATAAAATAAAATACCTAGGGATATACTTAACCAAAGAAGTGAAAGGGCTTTACAATTAAAACTATAAAACATTGATAAAAGAAATTGAAGAGAACAAAAATTGTAATATATTCCATGCTCATAGATTAGAAAAATCAATATTGTTAAAATGCCCATACTACCCAAAGCAATCTACAAATTCAAGGCAATCCCTATGAAAATACCAACGACATTCTTCAAAGAAATAGAAAAAAAAAATTCTAAAATTTATATGGAGCCACAAAAGACCTAGACTAGCCAAAATCATCCTAAGGAAAAAGAGCAAAACTGGAGGAATCACATTACCAGACTTCAAATGATACTACAGAGATTTAGTTACCAAAACAACATGGTGCTGGCATAAAAACAGATACGTAGACCAATGGAACAGAATGCAGAACCCAGAACTTAATCCACACATTTACAGTAAACTCCTTTTTAACGAAATTGTCAAGAACATATATTGGGGGAAAGACCGTCTCTTGAACAAATGGTGCTGGGAAAACTAGATATCTCTACGAAGAAGAAAGAAACTAGATCCTTATCTTTTGCCATGTATAAAAATCAAATCAAAATGGATTAAATACGTAAACCTAAGCCCTGCAATTATGAAACTACTAAAAGAAAACATTGAGGAAACCTACCAGGACATAGATCTGGGCAAAGATTTCTTGAGTAATACCTTAGAAGCACAGGCAACCAAAGCAAAAATAGACAAGTGGGATTAAATCAAGCGAAAATGCTTCTTCACAGCCAAGGAAGCAGTCAACAAAGTGAAGAGAAACCCACAGAATGGGAGAAAGTATTTGCAAGTAACATATCTGACAAAGGAGTAATAACTAGACTATATAAGGAGCTTAAACAACTCAATAGGAAAAAATCAAATAACCCAGCTTTGAAATGGGCAAATGACCTGAATAGACAAGTCTCAAAAGAAGCCATACAAATGGCTAAGAAGTATATGGAAAAAATGCTCAATTTCATCAATAATCAGAGAAATCCTAATCAAAACTACAATGAAATATCATCACACCCAGGTAAAATGCCTTTTTTCCAAAAGACAGGCGGTAACAAATGTTGGCAAGGATGTGAAGAAAGTGAAACCCACATACACTGTTGGCAGGGATGTAAATTAGGACAGCCACTATCGAGAACAGTATGGACGTTTCTCAGAAAAACTTAAAATAGAACTACCATATGATCCAGCATTTCCACTGCTAAGTATATATCTAAAAAGAGGTAATCAGGATATTGAAGAGATGTCTACACTCCCATATTCATTGCAGCCCTATTCACAATATGTAAGATTTGGAATCAACATAAGTGTACATATATGAATAAATGGACAAAGAAAGTGTGGTACATGTATACAAAATAGAATATTAGTCAGCTGTGAAAAAGAATAAAATCCTGTCATTTGCAACATGTATGGAACTGGAGGACATTATGTTAAGTGAAATAAGCCAGGCACAGAAAGACTAATTTCACAAGTTCTCACTCACATGTAGCTAAAAATTAAAACAATTGAACTCGTAGACACAGAGAGTAGAATAATGATTATCAGAGGCTGGGAAGGGTAATGGAGGGGAAATGAGGATGGTTAATGGGTGCACAAAAATAGAAAGAATGAATAACATCTAACATTTGATAGCTAAACAGGGTGATAATAGTAAAAAATAATTTACTCTATATTTTAGAATAATTAAAAGAGTGGGATTGGAATGTTCCTAACACAAAGAAATGATCAGGGCTTAGGGTGATGGATATTCCAACTACCCTGGTGTGATTATTATACATTATATGCCTATTTCAGAATGTCACATGTACCCCATGAATGTTTATGCCTATTATACCCAAAACTACTAAAATGTAAACATTTTCATAAAAAAGATATTTCACATAAATGAAAATGAAAAGCAAGCAGTAGTAGCTGTACTTTTATCAGAAAAGTAAATATCAAATCAAAGATGAAAAAGAGACAAAGAAGAATCCTAGTCTCTGATAAAACAGACTTTAAACCATCAAAGATCAAAAGAGACAAAGATGGTCATTACATAATGGTAAAGGGATCAATTCAACAGGAAGAGCTAACTATCCTAAATATATATGCACGCAATACAGGAGCACCCAGATTCATAAAGGCAGTCCTTACAGACTTACAAAGAGACTTAGACTCCCATTCAATAATAATGGGAGACTTTAACGCCCCATTGTCAACATTAGACAGATCAATGAGACAGAAAGTTAACAAGGATATCCAGGAATTGAACTCAGCTCTGTACCAAGTAGACCCAATAGACATCTATAGAACTCTCTACCCCAAATCAACAAAATATACATTCTTCTCAGCATCACATCACACTTATTCCAAAATTGACCACGTAGTTGGAAATAAAGCACTCCTCAGCAAATGTAGAAGAACAGAAATTATAACAAACTGTCTCTCAGACCACAGTGCAATCAAACTAGAAGTCAGGACTAAGAAACTCGATCAAAACCGCTCAACTACATGGAAACTGAACAACCTGCTCCTGAATGACTACTGGGTACATAACGAAATGAAGGCAGAAATAAAGATGTTCTTTGAAACCAATGAGAACAAAGATACAACATACCAGAATGTCTGGGACACATTTAAAGCAGTGTGTAGAGGGAAATTTATAGCACTAAACGCCCACAAGAGAAAGCTGGAAAGATCTAAAATTGACACCCTGGCATCACAATTAAAAGAACTAGAGAAGCAAGATCAAACACATTCGAAAGCTAGCAGAAGGCAAGAAATAACTAAGATCAGAGCAGAACTGAAGGAGATAGAGACACAAAAAACCCTTCAAAAAATCACTGAATCCAGGAGCTGGTTTTTTGAAACGATCAACAAAATTGATAGACCACTAGCAAGACTAATAAAGAAGAAAAGAGAGAAGAATCAAATAGACACAATAAAAAATGATAAAGGGGATATCACCACTGACCCCACAGAAATACAAACTACCATCAGAGAATACTATAAACACCTCTATGCAAGTAAACTAGAAAAACTAGAAGAAATGGATAAATTCCCGGACACACACACTCTCTCAAGACTAAATCAGGAAGAAGTTGAATCCCTGAATAGACCAATAGCAGCCTCTGAAATTGAGGCAATAATTAATAGCCTATCAATCAAAGAAATCCAGGACCAGATGGAGTCACAGCTGAATTCTACCACAGGTACAAGGAGGAGCTGGTACCATACATTCTGAAACTATTCTGATCAATAGAAAAAGAGAGAATCTTCCCTAATTCATTTTATGAGGCCAACATCATCCTGACACCAAAGCCTGGCAGAGACACAACAAAAAAAGGGAATTTTAGACCAATATCCCGATGAACATCGATGCAAAAATCCTGAATAAAACACTGGCAAACCAAATCCAGCAGCACATCAAAAAGCTTATCCACCAGGATCAAGTGGGCTTCCTCCCTGGGATGCAAGGCTGGTTCAACATACACAAATCAATAAACGTAATCCAGCATATAAACAGAACCAAAGACAAGAACCACATGATTATCTCAATAGATGCAGAAAAACCCTTTGACAAAATTCAACAGCCCTTCATGCTAAAAACTCTCAATAAATTGGGGATTGATGGAACATACCTCAAAATAATAAGAGCTATTTCTGACAAACCCACAGCCAATATCATACTGAATGGGCAAAAACTGGAAGCATTCCCCTTAAAAACTGGCACAAGACAGGGATGCCCTCTCTCATCACTCCTATTCAGCATAGTGTTGGAAGTTCTGGCCAGTGCAATCAGGCAGGAGAAAGAAATAAAGGGTATTCAATTAGGAAAAGAAGAAGTCAAATTGTCCCTGTTTGCAGATGACATGATTGTCTATTTAGAAAACCCTATTGTCGCCGAAGGAAGGGGAACATCACACACCGGGGCCTATCATGGGGAGGGGGGAGGGGGGAGGTATGGCATTGGGAGTTATACCTGATGTAAATGACGAGTTGAGGGGTGCTGACGAGTTGATGGGTGCAGCACACCAACATGGCACAAGTATACATGTGTAACAAACCTGCACGTTATCCACATGTACCCTAGAACTTAAAGTATAATAATAATAAATAAATAAATTTTAAAAAAAAAGAAAACCCTATTGTCACAGCCCAAAATCTCCTCAAGCTGATAAGCAACTTCAACAAAGTCTCAGGATACAAAATCAACGTGTGAAAATCACAAGCATTCTTATACACCAATAACAGACAAACAGAGAGCCAAATAATGAATGAACTCCCATTCACAATTGCTTCAAATAGAAGAAAATACCTAGGAATCCAACTTACAAGGGATGTGAAGGACCTCTTCAAGGAGAACTACAAACCACTGCTCAATGAAATGAAAGAGGACACAAACAAATGGAAGAACATTCCATGCTCATGGATAGGAAGAATCTATATCGTGATAATGGCCATACTGCCCAAGGTAATTCATAGATTCAATGTCATCCCCATTAAGCTACCAATGACTTTCTTCACAGAATTGGAAAAAACTGCTTTAAAGTTCATATGGAACCAAAAAAGAGCCCGCATCTCCAAGACAATCCTAAGTCAAAAGAACAAAGCTGGAGGCATCACGCTACCAGACTTCAAACTATACTACAAGGCTACAGTAACCAAAACAGCATGATACTGGTACCAAAACAGAGATATAGACCAATGGAATAGAGCAGAGCCCTCAGAAATAATACCACACATCTACAACTATCTGATCTTTGACAAACCTGACAAAAACAAGAAATGGGGAAAGGATTCCCTATTTAATAAATGGTGCTGGGAAAACTGGCTAGTCATAAGTAGAAAGCTGAAACTGGATCCTTTCCTTACACCTTACACAAAAATTAATTCAAGATGGATTAGAGACTTAAATGTTAGACCTAAAACCATAAAAATCCTACAAGAAAACCTAGGCAATACCATTTAGGACATAGGCATGGGCAAGGACTTCACATTTAAAACACCAAAAGCAATGGCAATAAAAGCTAAAATTGACAAATGGGTTCTAATTAAACTAAAGAGCTTCTGCACAGCAAAAGAAACTACCATCAGAGTGAACAGGCAACCTACAGAATGGGAGAAAATTTTTGCAAACTACTCATCTAACAAAGGGCTAATATGCAGAACCTACAAAGAACTCAAACGAATTTACAAGAAAAAAACAAACAACCCCATCAAAAAGTGGGCAAAGGATATGAACAGACATTTCTCAAAAGAAGACATTTATGCAGCCAACAGAGACATAAAAAAATGCTCATCATCACTCACCATCAGAGAAATGCAAATCAAAATTGCAATGAGATACCATCTCACACCAGTTAGAATGGCAATCATTAAAAAGTCAGGAAACAACAGGAGCTGGAGAGGATGTGGAGAAATAGGAATACTTTTACACTGTTGGTGGGACTGTAAACTAGTTTAACCATTGTGGAAGACAGTGTGGCGATTCCTCAAGGGTCTAGAACTAGAATTACCATTTGACCCAGCCATTCCATTACTGGGTATATACCCAAAGGATTATAAATTATGCTGCTATAAAGACACGTGCACATGTATGTTTATTGCGGCACTATTCACAATAGCAAAGACTTGGAACCAACCCAAATGTCCATCAATGACAGACTGGATTAAGAAAATGTGACACATATACACCATGGAATACTATGCAGTCATAAAAAAGGATGGGTTCGTGTCCTTTGTAGGGACATGGATGCAGCTGGAAATCATCATTCTCAGCAAACTATCACAAGAACAGAAAACCAAACACCGCATGTTCTCACTCATAGGTGGGAATTGAACAATGAGATCACTTGGACACAGGAAGGGGAACATCACACACTGGGGCCTGTGGTGGTGTTGGGGGAGGGATAGCATTAGGAGATATACCTACAGTAAATGATGAGTTACTGGGTGCAGCACACCAACATGGCACATGTATACATATGTAACAAACCTGCATATTGTGCACATGTACCCTAGAATGTAAAGTATAAAAAAAAAACTAGAAATCAATAGCAAGAGGAACATTTGAAAATATATAAACACATGGAAATTAAACAACAGGCTCTTGAACAACCAATGGGTGGAGGAAGCAATTAACAATAAAGATTTAAAATTCCTTGAAACAAATGAAATTAGAAACACATACCAAAACCAATGAACAGCAAAAACAGTTTTAAGACGCACATTTATAGCAATAATAACTTACCTCAAAAAACTAAAAACAATTTAGCAATGTATGTCAAGGAACCAGAAAATCAAAACTTAGCAATGTATGTCAAGGAACCAGAAAATCAAAGCAAAAAAACTCAGAATTAGTAAAAGTAAAGAAACAATAAACACACCGGGGCCTATAATGGGGAGGGGGGAGGGGGGAGGGATTGCATTGGGAGTTATACCTGATGTAAATGACGAGTTGATGGGTGCAGCACACCAACAAGGCACAAGTATACATATGTAACAAACCTGCACGTTATGCGCATGTACCCTACAACTTACAGTATAATAATAATAAATAAATTAAAAAAAAAAAAAAGTTTGTAAAAAAAAAACAAAATTGAGACTATAAAAAATACAAAACATCAACAAAATGAAAACATTTTTAAAAGAGAGAAACAAAATCAACAATACAGTAGCCTGACTAAGAAAAAAAGAGAGAAGACTCAAATAAATAAAACATAACACAGAAATACAAAAGATCATCATAGACTACTATGAACTACTACTACTAGGCTAAGAAATAGGAAAACCTAGAAGAAAATTGATTGATTATTCTTGGGTACATACAATCTACAATGATGTGAATGAAGGAGAAGTAGAAAACCTGAACAGACCAATAAAAAGTTGTGAGATTTAATCAATAATAAGTCTCTCAACAAAGAAAAGTTCAGAAGCAAATGACTTCACCACTGAATTGCACCAAATCTTTAAAGAAGAATTAATACCAATTCTTTCAAACTATTCTAAAAATTGAAATAGAGGACACTTTTTCTAATTCATTCTACAAGGCCAGTGTAACCAAAAACCAGAGAAGGACACAATAAAAACAGAAAACTACAGGCCGATATCCTTGATGAACATAGATTTTTAAATCCTCAACAGAATACTAATAAACTGAATCCAACAATATATCAGAAAGATAATATACTGTAATCCCACCACTTTGAGAGGCCGAGGCGGGTGGATTGCTTGAGCCCAGGAGTTTGAGACTAGCCTGGACAACATGACAAAACCACATCTCTACTAAAAATATAAAAATTAACTGGGCATGGTGGTGCACATCTGTAATCCCAGCTACTCGGGAGGCTGAGGCATGAGAATCATTTGAACATGGGAGGTGGAGGTTGCAGTGAGCTAAGATCGCACCACTGCACTCCAGCTTGGGTGACGGAGTGAGACTTTGTTTGAAAAAAAAAAAAAATGCATTCTAGAAAGTGGAGGTAACTGAATGTAAAATTCTCACAGCAATTTAATAGAACTGTCCCAGATGGTTAGCTGAGGCCAATACCTAATGAGGACAAAAGTCTTGTCTGTGAGGAATTTTGGATGATACCTGGAGAAATATTATGCTATGCATAAACCAAATTTAATTGCTTTCATGAGTGTTGTAAAGTTTCATATAATAAAAGTTTTTTTCTACATGCATTTGAATTTCACAGCAAGAGTGGCAGAGAATACCTAAACACAGAAGAAAGCATTCATTCAAGACATCTAATTCCTTGATATAATGCATACAGTTCAAAATGATTACACTATCATTACATCTAGGGCTTTCTGTAAGTACAAAGTGGTGGCTGTGGAAAGCACTGCCCCCAGTATCAACATCTAGAAAGTATCCACCACCCTCTACATGTGTTCTCTTTTTGTGTTTTTTTCTTCATTTTTTTTTTAACTTTGCTGTTGCTAATTTTTAGCAAAGTGGGTAAAAATAGAATTGTAATCATTGAACATAGCACTCTGACAATCAAGACACTTAACACCTTAAATCTTCTGGGGCAAAGAAAGCACTGTGCAACATTTAGAAATCTGATTAACAAACAAGATCATCACAAATTTTCCTTGCTTAAAGACTTCCACAACTTTCCTAATCAGGTCATCATAGGAGGTCTGACTTGTTTGTTTCAAAGCTAACATAAGAAGATTCTGGTTCTGGAGTGATGTGAATAACAAGTTCCATCTGATTTCATTCCATTCATCAAATATTCAAAAGGATTAAATATTGTGTCATCAGTGACAGAACCTGGAATCAGGTCACAGATTCCACTCTTACGAGTGACATTCTTTGCAGTAACACCATCTTTCATGTAGAACTGGTCCATAACTGCTGGGTCAAGTTCACTTCATCAGAATTTCCATGGTTTGATCTGGCTGACTGATTACCCAACTCTCTGGGAACTCCAGAGTACATAAGTACTACCAGTCAGAATTCATATATCCCATACGATATGCTGCTCCATTTGGGAAAATTGCATTAAGAAACTCTATGTCTTCCTGGAAATTCTGGTTAGGGTACCCTTGGTGAGAAGGCTTAATGAACTTCTTATAAGAATAAAAGAAGCTTTGAATAGAGTCAAACCCACTGTAATACCCAGCAAGCTTTGACAGAGGAACCAGTGCTTTAAGCAAGAGGGTGGTACCACATGTCTTCAAAATGAAACGTCTCTTGGAGACAAATATGCTACTCTCACTGAATACATAAGCTTCCTGCTTGTCAGTTTTTGCCACACTTGATTGAACATTACACATTCTTCAAAAATATGTCCCACTCAGATCTTGGAGTACTGCTAAGATTCCCACATCCTTCGTTTGTATCAGGCTGCTACCAGGAGAACCAAACCTTCAGCAGCTTCTTGGTCCCTTCAAAAAATTTTGCAGCTTCCATCACCACGAGACTAGCAAACAACCAATAACCACAGAAAACCAACTAAATTAAAGCTTTTCTCCTGCTGCTGCCACTGCTGCTTGCGCAACTTGTTCTATCTGTGTTACTAAAGTCCGGGTTCCTTTCTTTGCTATAATTTCGTGATTGAAAGTTCAATGTGAGTCCATCGGAAATAAAGGCAGATACAGTTCAGTCTTTTGTATTTCACTGCTTCCCCCATTAGAGAGAGTAGAGCAAGTGCCAGCTAATGTTGCCAGTGAAAGTCTAAACCTCTTTTCTTTATAAATTACCCAGTCTCAAGTGTTTCTTTATGACAATGCAAGAACAACCTAACACAGTATTACATAATAATAAAGGGTGCAATACAACAAGAAGATTTAACTATCCTAAATATATATGCACCTAACATTGAGCACCCATATTCATATAACAAGTTCTTCTTGGCCTATGATAATTAGACAACCACACAATCATAGAAGGTTCAATACCCCACTGACAGTGTTAGACAGATCACCAACACAGAAAACTAACAAAGAAACTGGACTTAAACTCAACCCTTGACTAATTGGAACTAATAGCTATCTACAGAACACTCCACCCAACAACCACAGAATATACATTCTTCTCATCAGCACACAGAACATATTCTAAGATCAACCACATGTTCAGTCATAAAGCAAGTCTCAATAAATAAAAAAATAAAATTGTACAAAGCATACTCTGAGACCACAGTGCAATAAAAATAGAAGTCAATATAAAGAAGATCTCTAAAAACTACACAAATGCATGAAAATTAAACAACTTGCTCCTGAATGGCTCCTGAGTGAAGATCAAAATTAAGACAAAAAAATTCTTTGACATTAATGAAAATAGGGACACAACTTACCAAAATCTCTGGGATGCAGCTAAAGCTGTGTTAAGAGAAAATGTTATAGCCCTAAACACCTTCATCAACAAGTTAAGATGGGCCAGCTGCGGTGGCTCATGCCTGTAATCCCAGCATTTTGGGAGGCCAAGGTGGGCAGATCACTTCAGGTCAGGAGTTCAAGACCAGCATGATCAACATGGTGAAACCCAGTCTCTGCTAAAAATACAAAAATTAGCCAGGCGTGGTAGCGCATGCCTGTAATCCCAACTACTAGGGAGGCTGAGGCAGGTCTAATTAGCTCGAAACGAGTTTGTGCAGGCTGTAGTCAGAAGTGATAGAACTGGCATCTGCTCTCTGGGCTGAGGCCTCAGAGACAGACTCCATCTCAATCATGGTGGAAGGGAAAGGGGGAGCAGGCAAGTCACATGGTGGGAGTAGAATCAAAAGATGGAGTGAGTGAGAAGGTGCTACATCTCACAAGATTCACTATTGTGAGGACAGCACCAAGCCATGAGAGATCCATCCCTATTACCCAAACACCTCCTACCAGGCCCCACCTCCAACATTGGAAATTACAATTCAACATGAGATTTGGTGAGGATACATGTTCAAACTATGTCAGATCCCAAATTAACAATCTAACTTTATACCTAAAGAAACTAAGACAAAGAAGAACAAATAAACCCCAAAGCTAGCAGAAGAAAATAAATAACTAAAATTAGAGAACTTAATGAAACTGAGATGCAAAAATCCATACCGAAAAAATCAATAAAACAAATAATTGGCTCTTTGAAAAAATAAATAAGATTGATAGACTGCTAGCTAGATTAATAAGGAAAAAAGAAAATTCAAATAAATACAATCAGAAATGACAAAGCTGACATTACAACTGATCTCACAGAAATACACAAGATCCTCAGAGAATACTATGAACAACTCTATGTAGGCAAATTAGAAAATCTAGAGGAAATGGATAAATTCCTGGAAACACACAGTCTTCCAAGATTGAATCAGGAAGTTATTAAAAGCCTGAATAGATGAATATCAAACTCAGAAATTGAATCAACAATTAAAAAAACCTATCAACAAATAAAAGCCCTGGACCAAATGGATTCACAGCCAAATTCTACCAGATGTGTAAAGAACTGGTATCAATACTACTGAAACTGTTCCAAAAAATAGAGGAAGAGAGATATCTCCCTAACTCACTCTATGAGGTCAGCATCAGCCTAATACCAAAATCTGGCAGACATGTTGAAGAAAGAAAACTTCAGGCCAACATCCCTGATGAACACAGATGCAAAACTCTTCCACAAACAGTGGCAAACCAAATCCAGCAGCACATCAAAAAGTTAATTCATCATGATTGATTAGACTTTGTTCCTGGGATGCAAGGTTGGTTCAACATATGCAAATCAATAAATGTGATTCACCATGTAAATAGAATTAAAAGCCAAAACCATATGATCATCTCAATAGACACAGAAAAGATTTTCAATAAAATCCAACATGCCTTCATGATTAAAAAAAAAACCCTCAACAGACTAGGCATTGAAAAAACATACCTCAAAATAATAAGAGCCATATATGACAAACCCACAGCCAATATCATACTAAACAGTCAAAAGCTGGACCTATTCCCCTTGAGAAGTGGAACAAGACAAGGATGTCCACTCTCACCACTTCTATTCAACATAGTACTGAAAGTCTTAGCGAGAGCAATTAGGCAAGAGAAAGAAATAAAAGGCATCCAAATAAGAAAAGAAGTCAAATTATCTCTCTTCATTGACAATATGATTCTATACTTAGAAAACCCTAAAGACTCTGCCAAAAGGCTACTAGAACTGATACATGATTTTAGCAAGGTTTCAGGATACAAAATAAATGTGCAAACTCAGTAGCATTTCTATAAACCAATAACACCCAGGCTGACAGTAAAACCAAAAGCACAATCCCATTTACAACACCCACAAATAAAATGAAATACCAAGGAATACAGCTAACCAAGGAGATGAAAGATCTTTACAAGGAGAACTACAAACCACTGCTGAAATAAATCAGAAATGGCACAAATAAGTGTAAAAACATTCCATGCTCATGGATTGGAAGAATCAATATTGTTAAAATGACCATACTGCCCAAAGCAATTTACAGATTCAACACTATTCCTATCAAACTATTGACATCATTATTCACAGAATTAAGGGAAAGAACTATTCTAAAATTCATATGGAACTAAAAAAGAGCATGAATAGCCAAAGCCAAAGTAATCTGAAGCAAAAAGAACATCACACTACCCAACTTTGTGCTACAGGGCTACAGTAACCAAAACACCATGATACTGGCACAAAAACAGACACATAAAACAATGGAACAGAATAGAAAACTTATAAATAAAGCCACACACCTACAACCACCAGATCTTCAAAAAGGCCAACAAAAATAAGCAATGGAGAAAGGGCTCCCTATTAAACAAATGGCACTGGGATTACAGAATATCCGTCTGCAGAAGAATGAAAATTATACCCTTAACTTTCATCATATCCAAAAATTAACTTGAGGAATTAAAGATTTAAATGTAAGACCTCAAAGTATAAAAATCCTAGAAAACCTAGGAAATACCCTTCTCAGCCTTGGCAAAGAATTTATGGCTGATATGGTTCAGCCATGTCCCCACCCAAATCTCACCTTGAATTGAAATAATCTCCACATGTGAAAGACAGGGCCAGGTGGAGATAATTGAATCATAGTCCCCCATACTGTTCTTGTGGTAGTGAATAAGTCTCATGAAATCTGATGGTTTTATAAATGGGAGTTCCCCTGCACAAGCTATCTTGCCTGCCACCATGTAAGATGTGACTTTGCTCTTCATTCACCTTCTGCCATGATTGTGAGGCCTCCCCAGTCATGTGGAACTGTGAGTAAATTAAACATCTTTCCTTTATAAATTACCTAGTCTCAGAATGTCTTTATTAGCATGAGAATAGACTGATACAGTAAATTGGTACTGGTAGAGTGGAATGCAGCTGTAAAGATACACGAAAATGTAAGTGACTTTGGAACCAGGTAACAGGCAGAGGTTGGAACAGTTTTGAGGATTCAGAATAAGACAGAAAAATGTGGGAAAGTTTATAACTTCCTAGAGACTGGGAGGGCTCAGAAGAAGATAGAAAGATGAAGGAAAGCTTGCAACTTCCTAGAGACTTGTTGAATGATTTTGACCAAAATGCTGATAGTGATATGGACAATAATGCCCAGGCTGAGGTGGTCTCAGATGGAGATGAGGAATTCGTTGGAAACTGGAGAAAAGGTGATTCTTGCTATGTTTTAGCAAAGAGCTTGGCAGTACTTTGTCCCTGCCCTAGAGATCTGTGGAACTTTCAACCTGAAAGAGATGATTTAGGGTACCTGGTGGAATAAATTTCTAAGGAGCAAAGCATTCAAGAGGTGACTTGGGTGCTGTTAAAAGCATTCAGTTTTATGCATTCACAAAGATATGGTTTGGAATAGGAACGTGTGTTTAAAGCAGAAGCAGAGCATAAAAGTTTGGAAAATTTGCAGCTAGAAGATCCCAATAGAAAAGAAAAACACATTTTCTGAAGAGAAATTCAAGCCAGCTGCAGAAATTTGCATAAGTAACAAGGAGTCAAATGTTAATCACCAATAGAATGTGGAAAATGTCTCCAGGGCATATCAGAGGTCTTCACAGCAGTCCCTCCCATCACAGGCCTGGAGGCCTAGGAGCAAAAATGGTTTAATGGGCAGGGCCCAGGGCCTTGCTGCTTCGTGCAGTCTCAGGACTTGGTGCCCTGCATCCCAGCCATGGCTAAAAGGGGCCAATGTAGAGCTTCGGCCATTGCTTCAGAGGATGCAAGCCCCAAGTCTTGGTGGCTTCCATGTGGTGTTGGGCCTGTGGGTGAACAAAAGTCAAGAATAGAGGTTTGGAAACCCCCACTTAGATTTTAGAGAATGTATGGAAATATCTGGATGTCCAAGCAGAAGTCTGCTGCAGGGACAGAGCCCTCATGGAGAACCTCTGTTAAGGCAGTGTGGGAGGGAAATGTATGGGTGGAGCCCCCACACAGCGTTTCCACTGGGGCACTGCCTAGTAGAGCTGTGAGAAGAGGGCCACCATCCTCCAGACCCCAGAATGGTAGATTCACTGACAGCTTGCACCAGGTGCCTGGAAAAACTGCAGACACTCAATGCCAGCCTGTGTAAGCAGCCGGGAGGGAGGCTCTACCCTGCAAAGCCACAGGGGCGTAACTGCCCAAGGCCATGGGAGCCCATCTCTTGCATTGGCATGACCTGGATGTGGGACGTGGAGTCAAGAGTGATCATTTCAGGGCTCTGAGATTTGACTTCCCCATTGGATTTTGGACTTGCATGGGGCCTGTAGCCTCTTCGTTTTGGCCAATTTCTCCCATTTGGAATGCGTATTTACACAACGCCCATACCTCCATTATATCCAGGATGTAACTAACTTGCTTTTGATTTTACAGGCTCATAGGCAGAAGGGACCTGCCTTGTCTCAAATGAGACTTTGGACTGTGGACTTTTGAGTTGATGCTGAAATGAGTTAAGACTTTGGGGGCTGTTGCGAAAGCATGATTTGTTTTGAATTGTGAAAATATGAGATTTTGGAGGGGCCAGAGGTGGAATGATATGGTTTGGCTATGTCCCCACCCAAATCTCACCTTGATTTGTAATAATCCCCCTGTGTCAAGGGTGGGGCCAGGTGGAGATAATTGAATCATGGGGCCAGTTTCCCTGTGGGGAAAAGAAAGAGAGATCAGACTGTTACTGTGTCTATATAGAAAGAAGTAGACATAAGAGATTCCATTTTGTTCTGTATTTGAGATGCTGTTAGTCTGTGACCCTACTCCCAACCTTGTCTGGTCCCCTGGGCCCACTTTTTCTTTCTCTATATTTTGTCTCTGTGTCTCATTTCTCAAGTCTCTCATTCCACCTAACAAGAAACGCCCACAGGTGTGGAGGGGCAGGCCACACCTTCATTTCCTCAATACCGTTCTCATGGTAGTGAATAAGTCTCAGGAGATCTGATGGTTTTATAATTGGGAGTTCCCTTGCACAAGCTCTCTTGCCTGCTACCATGTAAGATGTGACTTTTCTCCTCATTCACCTTCCACCATGATTGTGAGGCCTTCCCAGCCATGTGGGATTATGAGTCAATTAAACCTCTTTCATTTATAAATTACCCAGTCTCAGGTATGTCTTTATTAGCAGCATGAGAACAGACTAACACAATGGCCAAGTGCCCAAAAACAATTGCTACAAAAACAAAAAATTGAAAAATGGGACCTAATTAATAAAGAGCTTCTGCACAGCAAAAGAAAGCATCAACAGAGTAAACAGACAACCTACAGAATGGGAGAAAATATTCACAGACTATATATCCAACAAAGGTCTAATATCCAGAATATACAAGGAATTGAAACAAGTCAACAAGCAAAAAGCAATCCCATTTTTTAAAATGGACATTTCTCTAATTATCAGTGATGTTGAGCTTTTCTCATATGTTTGTTAGCTGCATGAATGTCTTCTTTTGGGAAGTGTCTGTTCATGTCCTTTGCCCACTTTTTCATGGTGTTGTTTGTTTTTCTTGTAAATTTGTTTAAGTGCCTTGTAGACTCTAGATATTAGACCTTTGTCAGATAAATGGATTGCAAAAATTTTGTCCCATTCTGTAGGTTTTCTGTTCACTTTGATTATAGTTTCTTCTGCTGTGCAGATGCTCTTTAGTTTAATTAGATTTCATTTGTCAATTTTTGCTTTTGCTGCAATTGCTTTTGGTGTTTTCATCATGAAATCTTTGCTCGTGTCTATGTCCTGAATGGTACAGCCTAGATTTTCTTCTAGGGTTTTTACAGTATCAGGCTTTACATTTAAGTCTTTAATCCATCTTGAGTTAATTTTTGTATAAGGTGTAATCAAAACTACAATGAGATACCATCTCACGCCAATCAGAATGGCAATTATTACAAAGTCAAGAAACAACAGATGTGGGCAAGGTTGTGGAGGAAAAGGAACAGTTTTACACTGTTGGTGGGAATGTAAATTAGTTTAACCATTGTGGAAGATAATGTAGTGATTCCTCAAAGAGATAAAGACAGAAAGACCATTTACCGAGCAATTCCATTACTGGGTATATACCCAAAGGAATATAAATCATTTTATTATAAAGATACCTGTATGCGTATGTTCATTGCGACACTATTCACAATAGCAAAGACATGGAATCAACCTAAATGCCTATCAATGATAGACTGGATAAAGAAAATGTGGTACATATATACCATGGAATACTATGCAGCCATAAAAAGTAAAAAAGAGCATGTCCTCTGCAGGGACATGGATGGACTGGAAGCCATTATCCTCAGCAAACTAATGCAGGAACAGAAAACAAAATACCAAAAGTTATTGTTTATAAGTGTGAGCTAAATGGTGAGAACACATGGACACATAAAGGGGAGCAACACACATTGGGGCCTGTTGGAGGGTGGAGGGTTGGAGCACATCAGGAATAATAGCTAATGGACGCTGCACTTAATACCTAGGTGATGGGTTGATCTGTGCAGCAAACCACCATGGCATACATTTACCTATGTAAAAAACCTGCACATCCTGCACCTGTACCCTGGCATTTAAAATAAAAGTTGATGAAAAAAATGGGCAAAGGACATGAACAGACAATTCTCAAAAGAACACATACATGCAGCCAATAAGCATAGGAAAAAAGCTCAATATTACTCATTATTAGAGAAATGCAAAGCAAAACCACAATGATGTAGCATTTCACACCAGTCAGAATGACTATTATTAAAAAGTTGAAAAGCAACAGATGCTAGTGAAGCTGTAGAGAAAAAGGAACACTAATATACTGTTGCTGGAAATGAAAATTAATTCAGCCACTGTAGAGAGCAATTTGGAGATTTCTCAAAGAACTAAGAATTGAACTATCATTTGACCCAGCAATCCCGATACTGCGTGTATACCCAAAGGGAAATAAGTCATTCTACCAAAAAGACACATGCACCCATATGTTCATTGCAATGCTATATTCAAAATCAAGGCGGGCGGATTGCCTGAGGTCAGGAGTTTGAGACCAGCCTGACCAACATGGCGAAATCCCGTCTCTACTAAAAATACAAAAATTAGCCAGAGATGGTGGTGGGCACCTGTAATTCCAGCTACTGGGGAGACTGAGGCAGGAGAATCACTTGAACCCAGGAGGTGGAGGTTGCAGTGAGCTGTGATAGTGCCACTGCTCTCCAGCCTGGGCAACAGAGAGAGACTCCGTCTCAAAAAAAGAAAAAAAAATAGAAAAGACATGGAATCACCTATATGCCCACAAATGGGCAGATTTGATAAAGAAAATGTGGTACATATACAGCATGGAATACTATGCAGCCATAAAAAGAATGAAATCATGTCCTTTGCAGCAACATGGATGGAACTGGAGGCCATAATCCCAAGAGAATTAACACAGAAACAGAAAACCAAATACCATGTTCTCGCAAGTGAGAGCTAAAGATTGAGCACACATAGATATAAAGATGGGAACAATAGACGCTGTGGACTACTAGAGGTGGGAGGAGGTGAGGGAGAGTGGATTTGAAAAACTTCCTATTGGGTACTAGACTCACTATAATATACCCATGTAACAAACCTGCACATGTACCCTCTATATCTAAAATAAAAGTTGAAGTTTTTTTTTTTTTAATGAGACAGAGATATTGGATCCTGAAAAGAAAAGAAATCAAGACCGGGCACCATGGCTCATGCCTGTAATCCTAGCACTTTGGGAGGCCAAGGAGGTCGTATCACGAAGTCAGGAGTTCAAGACCAGCCTGGCCAACATCGTGAAACTAAAATACAAAAATTAGCCAGGTGTGGTGGCATGCTCCTGTAATCCCATCTACTCGGGAGGCTGAGACAGGAGAATTGCTTGAACCCAGGAGGTGGAAGTTACAGTGAGCCAAAATTGCACTACTGCGCTCTAGCCTGGGCAATAGAGCAAGACTCTGTCTCAAAAAAAAAAAAAAGAAAGAAAGAAAGAAAGAAAGAAAGAAAAAGAAATCAAAAGGCAATCCCATTTACAATAGATGCCAAAAAAAAAAAAAAAAAAAAACAACCAACCAAACAAACAAAAAAAAAACCCTAGAAATAAATTTAACCAGGGTGGTGAGAAACCTCTACAAGGAAAACTACAAAACACTGTTGAAAGGAGATGAAGCGAACACAAACAAATGGAAAGACATCCCATGCTCATGGATTGAAATAGTTAATATTGTTAAAATGACCATAATACCCAAAGCAATCTACAGATTCAAGTCGACCCCTATCAAAATGCCAATGACATTCTTCACAGAATAGGAAAAAATATTTTAAATTTGTATGGGGCCACAAAAGAACCCCAAATAGCCAAAGCAATCCTGAACATAAAGAACAAAGCTGAAGGCACTACACTACCAGACTGCCAAATATACTACAAAGCTATAGTAACCAAAAACAGCATGGTACTGGCATAAAACCACACAAATAGGCCAATGAAACAGAATAAGAAACCATAAATTTCTTCACATATCTACAGCCAAATGATTTTTGACAAAGTCATCAAGAACACTCAGTGGTGAAAGGACAGTCTCTTTAGTAAATGACGCTGGGAAAACTAAATATCCATGTGCAGAAGAATGAAATTAGACTTCCACCTCTTACCCTATACAAAAATCAACTCAAAATGGATCAAAGACCTAAATGTAAGACTTGACACTGTAAACTGCTAGAAAAAACAATAGGAGAAATACTTCAGGACATTGGTCTGGAAAATGACTTTATGTATAAGACCTAAAAAGTATAGGCAACAAATGCAAAAATGAACTAATGGGATTATATCAAACTAAAATCTCTGCACAGCAAAAGAAACAAGAGAGTGAAAAGACAACCTACAGAACAGAATAAAATATCCACAGACTATTGATCAGATAGGATATTAATATCAAGCCCATACAAGGAATGCAAACATCTCAATAGCAAAAATATGAACAGTCTAATTTTAAAATGGGCCAATGATCTGAGCAGACATTTCTCAAAAGAAGACATACAAATGGCTGATAAATAAATGAAAAAATGTTCAACCTCACTCATCATCAGGAAAATCCAAACAAAACCATAATAAGGTAGTGTCTCACCCTCTTTAGAATGACCATTATCAAAAAGACAAAAATAACAAATGCTGGCAAGGATGCAGAGGAAAGGAAACTTTTATACACTATTAGTGGGAATGTAAATTAGTATAGCCACTATGGAGAACAGTATGGAGGTTCCTCAAAAAACTAAAAATAGAGCTACCATATGACCTAGCAACTCCACCACTGGGAATTTATCCAAAGGAAAGGAAAGCAGTATATCAAAGAGACACCTGCACCTCCATATTTACTGCAGCACTATTCACAATAGCCAAGATATGAAATCAATATGTGTCCAACAACAGATGAATGGATAAAGCAAATGTGGTATATGTCATGGAATACTATTCAGTTATAAAAAGAATGAAATCCTGTCATTTGCAGCAACATGGAGGGAACTGGAGGACATTCTGTTAAGTAAAGTAAGCCAGGAACAGAAAGTAAAACATTGCATATTCTCACTCTTATGTGGAAGCTAATAACAGTTGAGCTCACAGAAGTAAAAAGTAGAACAGAGACTACTAGAGGCTGGGAAGGGTTGGGGAAAAGGGGGAATAGGCAGAGATTTGTTAAAGGTTACAAAATTACAGCTAGATAGAAAGAATAAGTTCTAGTGTTCTTTCTATAGCACTGTAGGATGACTATAGTTAACAATGATGTATAGTTTCAAATAGTTAGAAGGAGGAAATTGAATGCTTCCAACACAAACAAATAATAAATGTTTGAGGTGATAGATATGCTACATACTGATGAGATCCTGATCTGATCACTATACAGTATATGTATTGAAACATCACTATGTACCCCATAAATATGTACAAATATTACAAGTCAATTTAAAATAATAAATACCAAAAAATTAAAATTTAAAAAAATGAAGTCACCATTTTGTTTTTCATTCAAAACCTTGCCATCCTTTTTTTTTTTTTTGAGATGGAGTTTTGCTCTTGTTGCCCAGGCTGGAGTGCAATGGCACAATCTTGGCTCACTGCAACCTCCGCCTCCAGGTTCAAGCAATTCTCCTGCCTCAGCCTCCCAAGTAGCTGGGATTAATGACATGTGCCACCACGCCTGGATAATTTTGTATTTTTAGTAGAGACAGGGTTTCTCCATGTTGGTCAGGCTTGTTTTGAACTCCCAGCCTCAGGTGATCCACCTGCCTTGGCCTCCCAAAGTGCTGGGATTACAGTCATGAACCACCATGCCTGGCCGCTTGTCATCCTTTTGTATGCACTATTATGTCTCCCTTGGCATAGCTTAACCTAGTACTCTATACTTTTATTTCCTAATACTTTATCACAGTTTAGAACTACATTTATTGATTTTATTTATATTATGTTTCCCCCACTAGACTTGTCCACTAAATGTAAACAAGAACTGTGTCTGTTTGGCTTACTATCCTATTTCCAGAACCTGGCACATAGTAGGCACTCAATAAATTTGTGTTGCATGACTACATGACACCATAATCCTTCCAATCACCCAATCTAGAAACTTGGGAGTTATCCTCCCTCATTTGCCATGTTGTCACTCCCCAATGAGTCATCAATTCTTATAGATTTTACCTCCTCAACAACTCATATCTATCACCAGTGCTCATATCATTTCTTAAAGCATTTAATAGTTTCCTGTTTTTTGTTTTTGTTTGTTTGTTTGTTTGTTTGTTTGTTTGTTTTGAGATGATGTCTCACTCTGTCACTGAGGCTGGGGTGCAGTGGGATAACCTTGGCTCACTGCAACATCCGCCTCCTAGGTTCAAGTGATTCTCCTGCCTCAAAGGCCTATTTTCATCATATTAAATTATTAAACAGGGACATTCTCAGTTACCTCTGTTATCATGGTAGTTTTGTTCACAGTATATTTTGAGATGGGTTTTTTGAGCTCTCATTACCCTTATAGTTTATAACATAGTTGCCTACTGAAGTGTATTTATTTTGTAATAAAGGCTACCATTATCAAATTATATGGTTTGGCTCTGTCCCCACCCAAATGTCATCTTGAATTTCCACATGTTGGAGGGACCCAGTGGGAGATCATTGAATCATGGCGGCAGGTCTTTCTCATGCTGTTCTCATGATAGTGAATAAGTCTCACAAGATCTGATGGCTCTAAAAAGGGGAGTTCCCCTGCACAAGCTCTCCTCTCTTGTCTGCCACCATGCGAGATGTAACTTTCACCTTCCACCATGATTGTGAGGCCTCACCAGCCATGTGGAACTGTAAGTCCAATAAACCTCTTTCTTTTGTAAATTGCACAATCTCGGGTATGTCTTTATCAGCAGCATGAAAATGGACTAATACAGTAAATTGGTACCAGTAGAGTGCAGTGCTGCTGAAAAGATACCCAAAAATGTGGAAGTGACTTTGGAACTTGATAACAGGCAGAGGTTGGAACAGTTTGGAGGGCTCAGAAGGAGACAGGAAAATGTGGGAAAGTTTGGAACTTCCTAGAGACTTGTTGAATGGCTTTGACAAAAATGCTGATAGTGATGTGGACAATGAAATCCAAGCTGAGGTTATCTCAGATGGAGATGAGGAACTTGTTGGAAACTGGAGTGAGGGTGACTCTTGCTATGTTTTAGCAAAGATACTGGCAGCATTTTGCTCCTGTCCTAGAGATTTGTGGAACTTTGAACTTGAGAGAGATGATTTAGGGTATCTGGTAGAAGAAATTTTTCAGCAGCAAAGCATTCAAGAGGTGACTTGGGTGTTGTTAAAGACATTCAGTTTTAAAAGGGAAACAGAGCATAAAAGTTTGGAAAACTTGCAGCCTGATAGTGCAATAGAAAAGAAAATC
This sequence comes from Papio anubis, assembly GCF_008728515.1. NCBI lineage: Eukaryota > Metazoa > Chordata > Mammalia > Primates > Cercopithecidae > Papio > Papio anubis. The sequence goes on along the minus strand of NC_044996.1, from coordinate 189,890 downwards.
CCATTTTTCTGAGGAGAAATTCAAGCTGGCTGCAGAAATTTGCATAAGTAACAAGGAGCTGAATGTTAATCACCAAGACAATGGGGAAAATATCTCCAGGGCATGTCAGAGACATTTTTGGCAGCCTCTCCCATCACAGGCCCAGAGGTTTAGGAGGATAAAATGGTTTTGTGAGCTGAGCAAAGTGTCCCTCTGCTGTGTGCAGTCTAGAGACTTGGCGCCCTGCATCCCAACCACTCCAGCTGTAACCAGAGAACCCCAGCCTAGATTTCAGAAAATGTATGGAAAAGGCTGGATGTCCAGGCAGAAGCTTGCTGCAGGGGTGGACCCTTATGAAGAACCTCTGCTAGGGCAGTGCAGAAGGGAAATGGGGTCTGAGCCCCCACACAGAGTCCCTACTGGGGCACTGCCTAGTGGAGTTATGAGAAGAGGACCACTATTCTCCAGATCTCAGAATGGTAGATCCATTGACAGTTTGCACCATGCACCTGGAAACGCCACAGGCACTCAATGCCAGCCCGTGAAAGCAGCCAGAAGGGAGGCTACATCCTGCAAAGCCACAGGGGCAGAGCTGCCCAAGATCATAGGAAACCACCTCTTGCATCGGTGTTACCTGGATGTGAGACATGGAGTCAAAACAGATCATTTTGGAGCTTTAAGATTTGACTGCCCTGCTGGATTTCAGACTTGCATGGGGCCTATAGCCCTTTGTTTTGGACAATTTCTCCCATTTGAAATGGCTGTATTTATACAATGCCTATACCCCCATTGTATCTAGGAAGTAACTAACTTGCTTTTGATTTTACAGGCTCCTAGGTGGAAGGGACTTGCCTTGTCTTGAATGAGATTTTGGACTGCAGACTTTTGAGTTAATGCTGAAATGAATTAAGACTTTAGGGGACTGTTGGGAAAGCACGATTGGTTTTGAATTGTGAGGACCTGAGATTTGGGAGAGGCCAGGGGTGGAATTATATGGTTTGGCTGTGCCCCAACCCAAATGTCATCTTGAATTTCCATGTGTTGTGAGAGGGACCCACTGGGAGGTAATTGAATCATGGGGGCAGGTCTTTCCCATGCTGTTCTCATGATAGTGAAGAAGTCTCACAATATCTGATGGTTTTATAAATGGGAGTTCCCCTACACAAGCTCTCTTCTCTTGTCTGCTTCCATGTGAGACATGCCTTTCACCTTCCACCATGATTGTGAGGCCTCCTAAGCCACGTGGAACTGTAAGTCCAATAAACCTCTTTCTTTTGTAAATTGCTCAATCTTGGGTATGTCTTTATCAGCAGTGTGAAAATGGACTAATACACCAAATATCTACTATGTGACAGATAATAATATTATGAGGTAAGTATTTATTGTTGTTATCAGTATCTGAATTTAAGTGTGGTACTAAAGGCTTGGAGAGGTTAAGTAATGTCCCCAAAGCCACACAGCTGTGGCAAAGGCAAGATTCAAACCCTGGGTTGTTTGATTATTAGAGTCTCTTCTCTTTTTACCACTTCATTATTATCTCCAGTCATTAGAACCTGTATTGTCATTGCTCACGTTACTAGCTCTTCATAATTTTTGAAGTACTCTGATACATTATCTCATTGAATCCTATTACAATGGTCTGAGAATGTGAGGCTCAGAGAGAAGTCCCTTGACCTAGGTCACAGAGTGAGCTAATGGAATCCAAGGCTTCTGACTCTGTCTGTATCACTTTCCATTATATCATGCTGTCTTTGGCAGTACTCTCAGACAGGAAACACATTTCTTTCTCATATTAGCTGTCAGCACAGAATTGAGCACAAAGTTGCTGCTTAATATGTTTCTTGGTTTTAAAACTTGATTTAACATAATGCTCAGGATTTTTACAAGTACAGCTTCCTAACAACTTGGGTGATGATATCTATCCCTTTAGTTTCTCAGAAAACAGAAATTTTCCTAAATTAATCTACTCATACTTACTTGCTATATAACCAACCCTTAATTACTTCTTGCTTTCAAATCTTCAGTAACAACATTCTCTACAGTCTTCTAAATAGAATCAAATTATCTTTATGATTTTTTTTGACAAGGTCTCACTCTGTCACTCAGGCTGGAGTGCAATGGTGTGATCAGGGCTTACTGCAGCCTCAACCTCCTTGGGATCAGGTGATCCTCCCACGTCAGCCTCCTGAGTAGCTGGGACTACAACCATGTGCCACCACGCCCAGCTAATTTTTGCATTTTCTGCAGAGACAGAGTCTCACTATATTGCCCAGCTGGTCTCAAACTCCTGGGTTCAACAAATCTGCCCGCCTCAGCCTCCCAAACTGCTAGGATTACAGGTGTGATCCACCGCCCCCAGCCTATGATCTCTTTTTCTAAGCAACATCCTTTTTACTTTAATCTAGTCCTCCACTTAATACCAGTTCGCCGAAACAACAGAGAACTTTTCTACATACCTAAGAACTATCACCATTGCCCTCCTTTACAATATTCTTGTGTTCAAATACACAGTGAATTAAAGATGATTCTTAACTTCTTAACTACTCACATATCATGTGGGAATTTTCTTTTTTATTATTATTATACTTTAAGTTCGGGGCACATGTGAACAGCATTGCCCAGGTTTTGTTATATATATACATGTGCCATGTTGGTGTGCTGCACCATCGACTCGTCAGCACCATCAACTCTTCATTTACATCAGGTATAACTCCCAATGCAATCCCCTCCCTCTCCCCCTCCCACAATGAAGGCGCCGGTGTGTGATGTTCACCTTCTGTTGTCAAGTGATCTCATTGTTCAATTCCCATCTATGAGTGAGAACATGCAGTGTTTGGTTTTCTGTTCTTGTGATGGTTTGCTGAGAATGATGGTTTCCAGCTGCATCCATGTCCCTACCGAAAGGACATGAACTCATCCTTTTATGGCTGCATAGTATTCCATGGGTGTATATCTGCCACATTTTTCTTAATCCAGTTTGTCACTGATGGACGTTGGGTTGGTTCCAAGTGCTTTGCTATTGTGAGTGCACTTAATAAACATATGTGTGCATGTGTCTTTATAGCAGAGATGATTTATAATCCTTTGAGTATATACCCAGTAATGGGTTAGCTGGGTCAAATAATTTCTAGTTCTAGACCCTTGAGGAATCATCACTGTTTTTCCACAATGGTTGAACTAGTTTACGAAATCCCATAACAGTGTAAAAGTCTATTTCTCCCACATCCTCTCAGCACCTGTTGTTTCCTGACTTTTTAATGATGATTGCCATTCTAACTGGTGCTGAGATGGTATCTCATTGTGGTTTGATTTACATTTCTCTGAAGGCCAGTGATGACGAGCATTTTTCTTCATGTGTCTGTTGGCTGTATGAATGTCTTCTTTTGAGAAGTGTCTGTTCATATCCTTTGCCACTTTTTGTTGATGGGATTGTTTGTTTTTTCTTGTAAATTTCTTTGAGTTCTTTGTAAGTTCTGGATATTAGCCCTTTGTCAGATGAGTATATTGCAAAAGTTTTGCCCATTCTGTAGGTTGCCTATTCATTCTGATGGTAGTTCCTTTTGCTGTTAGAAGCTCTTTAGATGAAATTAGAGCCCATTTGTCAATTTTGGCTTTGTTGCCTTTTTTGGTGTTGTTTTAGACAGTCCTTACCCATGCCTATGTCACAGATGAGTATTACTACGTTTTTCTTCTAGGGTTTTTTAGTATTAGGTCTAACATTTAAGTCTCTAATCCATCTTAGTTAATTTTCGTATAAGAATTGAGAAGGATCAGTTTCAACTTTCTACTTATGGCTAGCGAATTTTCAGCACCATTTATTAATAGGAATCCTTTCCCCATTTCTTGTTTTATCAAGTTTCTCAAGATTGGATGGCTGTAGATGTGTGGTATTATTTCCTGAGGGCTCTGCTCTGTTCCATTGGTCTATATCTCTGTTTTGGTACGGTTCATGCTGTTTTTTGGTTACTGTAGCCTTGTGGTCTTGAAATCAGGTAGCGTGATGCCTCCAGCTTTGTTCTTTTGACTTAGGCTTGTCTTGGCAATGCAGGATCTTTTTTGCTTCCATGTGAACGTTAAAGCACTTTTTTCCAATTCTGTGAAGAAAGTCATTGGTAGCTTGATGGGGATGGCATTGAATCTATAAATTACCTTGCGCAGTATGGCCATTTTCACGATATTGATTCTTCCTATCCATGAGCATGGAATGTTCTTCCATTTGTTTGCGTCCTCTTTCATTTCACTGAACAGTGGTTTGTAGTTCTCCTTGAAGAGGTCCTTCATATCCCTTGTAAGTTGGATTCCTAGGTATTTTATTCTCTTTGAAGCAATTGTGAATGGGAGTTCATTCATGATTTGGCTCTCTGTTTGTTACTGGTGTATAAGAATGTTTGTGATATTTGCACATTGGTTTTGTATCCTGAGACCTTGCTGAAGTTGCTTATCAGCTTAAGGAGATTTGGGGGTGAGATCATGGGGTTTTCTAAATATACAATCATGTCATCTGCAAACAGGGACAATTTGACTTCTTCTTTTCCTAACTAAATACCCTTTACTTATTTGTCGTGCCTGATTGCCCTAGCCAGAACTTCCAACACTATGTTGAATAGGAGTGGTGAGAGAGGGCATCCCTGTCTTGTGCCAGTTTTCAAAGGGAATTTTTCCAGTTTTTGCCCATTCAGTATGATATTGGCTGTGGGTTTGTCAGAAATAGCTCTTATTATTTTGAGGTACGTTCCATCAATACCGAATTTATTGAGAGTTCTTAGTTTGAAGGGCTGTTGAATTTTGTCAAAGGCCTTTTCTGCATCTATTGAGATAATCATGTGGTTTTTGTCTTTGGTTCTGTTTATATGCTGGATTACGTTTATTGATTCGTGTATGTTGAACCAGCTTTGCATCGCAGGGATGAAGCCCACTTGATCATGGTGGATAAGCTTTTTGATGTGCTGCTGGATTTGGTTTGCCAGTGTTTTATTGAGGATTTTTGCATCGATATTCATCAGGGATATTGGTCTAAAATTCCCTTTTTTTGTTGTGTCTCTGTCAGGCTTTGATATCAGGATGATGTTGGCCTCATAAAATGAATTAGGGAAGATTCTCTCTTTTTCTATTGATTGGAATAGTTTCAGAGGAAATGGTACCAGCTCCTCCTTGTACCTCTGGTAGAATTCGGCTATGAATCTGTCTGGTCCTGGACTTTTTTTGGTTGGTAGGCTATTAATTATTGCCTCAATTTCAAAGCCTGCTATTGGTCTATTCAGGGATTCAACTTCTTCCTGGTTTAGTCTTGGGAGAGTGTAAGTGTCCAGGAAATTATCCATTTCTTCTAGGCTTTCTAGTTTATTTGCATAGAGGTGTTTATAGTGTTCTCTGATGGTAGTTTGTATTTCTATGGGGTCGGTGGTGATATACCCTTTATCGTTTTTTATTGCATCTACTTGATTCTTCTCTCTTTTCTTCTTTATTAGTCTTGCTAGCAGTCTATCAATTTTGTTTATCAACTTTTAAAAACCAGCTCCTGGATTCATTGATTTTGGAGGGTTTTGTGTCTCTATCTCCTTCAGTTCAGCTCTGATCTTAGTTATTTCTTGCCTTCTGCTAGCTTTTTGAATGTGTTTGATCTTGCTTCTCTCAGTTCTTTTTAGTTCAGCCCGGTGTTGAAGTTACGTCAGAGATTTTAGATGTTTCCTGCTTTCTCTTGAGGGCGTTTTAGTGCTATAAATTTCCCTCTACACACTGCTTTAAAATGTGTCCCAGACATTCTGGTATGTTGTATCTTTGTTCTCATTGGTTTTCAAGAACATCTTTATTTCTGCCTTCATTTAGATTATGTACCCAATGCAGTCATTCAGGATCAGGTTGTTCAGTTTCCATGTAATTGAGTGGTTTTGATTGAGTTTCTTAATCCTGAGTTCTAGTTTGATTGCACTGTGGTCCTGAGAGACAGTTTGTTATAATTTCTGTTCTTTTGTTGCTGAGGAGTGCTTTACTTTCCCAGCTATGTGGTCAATTTTGGAAAAATGGAAAAAGTGCGATGTGGTGCTGAGAAGAATGTATATTCTGTTGATTTAGGGTAGAGAGTTCTGTAGCAGATGTCCTATTAGGTCTGCTTGGTGCAGAGTTGGAGTTCAATTCCTGGATATCCTTGTTAACTTTCTGTCTCGTTGATCTGTCTAATGTTGACGGTGGGTGTTGAAGTCTCCCATTATTATTGTGTGGGAGTCTAAGTCTCTTTATAAGTCTCTAAGGGTTGCTTTATGAATCTGGGTTCTCATATTGGGTGCATACATGGCCCCAAGATAGTTAGCTCTTCTTGTTGAATCGATCCGTTTACCATTATGTAATGGCCATCTTTGTCTCTTTTGATCTTTGATGGTTTAAAAGTCTGTTTTATCAGAGACTAGGTTACTAGCCTGCTTTTCTGTTTTCCATTTTTCTTGTTAGATCTTCTCCATCCTTTATTTTGAGCTTGTATTGTATCTGCATGTGAGATGAGTCTCCTGAATACAGCAAATTAATTGAGTCTTCCTCTTTATCCAATATGCCAGTCTGTGTCTTTTAATTGGACCATTTTGGTCCATTTACTTTTAAAGGTTAATATTGTTATGTGAACTTGATCCTGTCATTGTGATATTAGCTGGTTATTTTGCTCATTAGTTGATGCAGTTTCTTCCTAGCATCGATGGTCTTTACATTTTTTGGCATGTTTTGCAATGAAAACAGTGCGGTTGTTCCTTTCCATGTTGAGTGCTTCCTTCAGGGGTCTCTTGTGGGAGGCAGGCCTGGTGGTCACAAAATCTCTAAGCATTTGCTTATCTGTAAAAGTTACATTTCTCCTTCACTTATGAAACTTAGTTTGAAACAGTTTGAAATTTTGGGTTGAAAGTGCTTTCTTTAAGAATGTTGAATATTGGCCCCACTCTCTTCTGGCTTGTAGAGTTTCTGCCGAGAGATCTGCCATTAGTCTGATGGGCTTCCCTTTGTTGGTAACCCGACCTTTCTCTCTGGCTGCCCATATGTTTTCCTTCATTTCAACTTTGGTGAATCTGGCAATTATGTATCTTGGAGTTGCTCTTCTCCGAGGAGTATCTTTGTGGCGTTCTCTGTATGTTTCCTGGATTTGAATGTTGGCCTGCCCTACTAGGTTGGGGAGATTCTCTAGATGATATCCTGTAAATTGTTTTCCAACAGTTCCATTTTTTCCTCTCACTTTCAGGCACACCAATCAGACATAGATTTGGTCTTTTCACATAATCCCATATTTCTTGGAGGCTCTGTTCATTTCTTTTTCCTCTTTTTTCTCTAGACTTCTCTTCTCACTCATTTCAATCATTGATACTCTTTCTTCCAGTTGATCAAGTCGGTTACTGAAGCTTGTGCATTTGTCACGTAATTCTCGTGTCGTGGTTTTCATCTCTATCAGTTTGTTTATGGCCTTCTCTGCATTGATTATTCTAGTTATGCATTCTTCCATTCTTTTTTCAAGATTTTTTGTTTCCTTGCACTGGGTATGTAGTTCCTCCTTTAGTTCTGAGAAGTTTGATCGACCAAAGCCTTCTCTCAACTCATCAAAGTCATTCTCCATCCAGCTTTGATCCGTTGCTGGCGATGAGCTGTGTTCCTTTGGAGGGGGAGATGCGCTCTGATTTTTTGAATTTCCAGCTTTTTTGCCCTGCTTTTTCCCCATCTTTGTGGTTTTATCTGCCTTTGGTTTTTGATGATGGCGATGTACTGATGGGGTTTTGGTGTGGGTGTCCTTTCTGTTTGTTAGTTTTCCTTCTAACATTCAGGATCCTCAGTTGCAAGTCTGTTGGAGTTTGCTTAAGGTCCACTCCAGACCCTGTTTGCCTGGGTATCAGCAGTAGAGGCTGCAGAAGATAGAATATTGGTGAACAGCGAGTGTTGCTGTATGATTCTTGCTCTGGAAACTTCGTCTCAGAGGTGTACTCTGCCGTGTGAGGTGTGAGGTGTCAGTCTGCACCTAGTGGGGGATGTCTCCCAATTAGGTTACTCAAGGGTCAGGGACCCACTTGAGCATGCAGTCTGTCCATTCTCAGATCTCAATCTCCATGCTGGGAGACCCACTGCTCTCTTCAAAGCTGTCAGACAGGGTCATTTACATCTGCAGAGGTTTCTGCTGCTTTTTGTTTAGCTATGCCCTGTCCCCAGAGGTGGCGTCTACAGAAGCAAGCACTCCTCCTTGAGCTGCAGTGGGCTCCAACCAATTCGAGCTTCCTGGCGGCTTTGTTTGCCTACTTAAGCCTCAGTAATGGTGGGTGCCCCTGTCCCAGCCTCACTACCGCCTTGCAGTTAGATCTCAGACTGCTGTGCTAGCAATGAGGGAGGCTCCGTGGGCATGGGACCCTCCAGGCCAGGTGTAGGATATAATCTCCTGGTGTGCCATTTGCTAAGACCCTTAGTAAAGTGCAGTATTAGGGTGGGAGTTACCCGATTTTCCAGGTGCTGTGTGTCTCAGTTTCCCTTGGCTAGGAAAAGGGATTCCCTTCCCCCTTGTGCTTCCCAGGTGAGGCAATGCCTTGCCCTGCTTCAGCTCTCGCTGGTTGGGCTGCACCAGCTGACCAGCACTGATTGTCTGGCACTCCCCAGTGAGATGAACCCAGTACCTCAGTTGAAAATGCAGAAATCACCTGTCTTCTGTGTCACTCGCACTGGGAGCTGGAGGCTGGAGCTGTTCCTATTTGGCCATCTTGCTCCTCCCCTCCGGGAATTTTCTTTTAATCTGTGGACACTAACACAAACAATCATTGCTGCAGATTAAGCAATACTGTGCATTTTGGGGGGAAGAGTTCAGTCTTGGGTGAAAGGGTATAGTGACAATGAATCAGGAGCTTGAAAATGACCCACCCTGCTGCCAGCACTGCTACAGAATATCTTGGTGGAGAGCCCAGATCCCTTCCAGTAAGCTGCTTATTGTGTTTGCTTCCATTTTTTATTTGGTTGCCAATTTATTAAGTGGTTAACCTTGGACTGCATTTATCAAGCATTTAATTAATTAAGGCTAGTTTGAAATACTTTTTGAAACCTTACTAATTTCAATACACCAGGCTGGCACATTTTTAAGAATCCAGCAATGGCTAAAATACTAAATCATCTTCACTAAGATGCAATAGTTGCCAGAAAAGCACTAATCAAGAGCTAATTGTTATGATGAAAGGGTAAAAGCAATACAACATATTCTCTTTCCCCACAGTCTGAAAGGAGGAAGGTGGTGATAATTACAGTTTTATGTAAGTTCAGAGCTAGAAAGCTTCCAAGCGACTATTTAATCTATTCTCTTTATTGTAAAATGGTGAAAGTGAAACACAGTATACTAAGTTAGTAGCAAAGTCAGGATTAGATTCCATGGCTCTAGTATATAACTATCCCCCATTTCCAGAATGACTTTTATTATGGAAAATTATTTTATTTTATTTCACTACTCACCCATTCTATACTTCTATAGAGAATACTAGGGTGAGTTTGTGATGGTGCTAAATAGCATTGTGCATGTCATAAAAAAACTGCTGACCCACATTGTTGTTTTATCCTGTATCATGTTGGTGCAGAAACCCAGGGAATGGTTTCAAAAGTCCAATTCCAAAGCCATTTCTTTCTCCTAAAATGAGAAGCACTCATTTTTCTAATTGTCTTTACTTATCTACCACAGGTGCATTATTGACATCTGGAATATCAGGCCACAGTGATGCCTGTAGCCATTGAATTACACACAGTGGTTTAGGCAAAAAGTATTTATATTTGGCATTGAACATCAGGACATGAGTTTATGGAAGCACTAAACCTCATTAATATTATGCAAAGTCAAACAGAATGACAGTCTCAATTTTTTGAGTCCACAGCAGCTGAATGCATGGCTCTGCATATGGTAATATTAGCAGAAAAATTAAAAAGGGGATCAGATGCGAAGTAACCCTGCACTAGGCAACAATAACAAGCATATCGATGGCCGAATAGGAACAGCTCCAGTCTCCAACTCCCAGCGCCAGCGACACAGAAGACAGGTGGTGATTTCTGCATTTTCCAACTGAGGTACTGGGTTCATCACTGGGGAGTGCCGGACGATGGGTGCTGGTCAGCTGCCTTACGACCAGCGAGAGCTGAAAGCAGAGGCTGAGAGCATGCGCCTCACCTGGGAAGAAAGGCGCCAAAGGGGAAGAGATCCTTTTTCCTGGCAGGGGCAGGACACACAACACCTGGAAAATCGGGTAACTCCCACCCCAATGGCTGCGGCTTTAAGCAAACAGGCCTGGGGAGATCATCCCACACCTGGCCGGAGGTCCCACGCCCACGGAGCCTCCCTGTTGCTATCACAGCGATCCTTGATCCGGCAAGGCAGCAGCGAGGGCTGGGGGAGGGGCGCCCGCCATTGCTGAGGCTTAAGTAGGTAAACAAAGCTGCTGGGAAGCTCCAACTGGGTCTCACAGCAGTCAAAAGCTCCTGCTACTGTCTCTGTGAACCACCTCTGGGGACAGGGCACAGCTACACAGCTTAACAACAGCAACAACAAGCAGCAGAAAACTCTGCAGACGCAGAAACGACTCTGTCTGACAGCTTTGAAGAGGCTGTGGATCTCCCAACACGGAGGCTGAGATCTGAGAGCGGACAGACTGCCTGCCTGCTCAAGTGGGTCCTGACCCTGAGGTAGCCCCAACTGGGAGACATCCCCCACTGGGGGCAGTCTGACACCCCACACCTCTGGGGTGAGTATACCTGAGGAGGAAGCTTCCAAAGCAAGAATCAGACAGGTACACTCGCTGTTCAGAAATATTCTATCTTCTGCAGCCTCTGCTGCTTGCTGATACCCAGGCAAACAGGGTCTGGGTGGACCTCAAGCAATCTCCAGACCTACAGCTGAGGGGTCCTGACTGTTAGAAGGAAAACTATCAAACAGGAAGGACACCCACAAAACCAATCAATTACATCCACCATCATCAAGACCGAGGCAGTCGGCTCCTAAAGATGGGGGAGAAAAAGCAGGGCCAGAGAAAGCTGGAAATTCAAAAATAAGAAACTATCTCCCGACAAAGAGGCGCCAGCTCATGGCCAACAACGGATCAAAGCTGAATGGAAAAATGGCTGACGAGATGAGAGAAACAGTCCATCAAATTTCTTAGAATAAGGAGATGCGACATTGCCAAGCATAAAAGAAACTAAAATCTTGAAAAGTGGAAGGTGGCGGCTAAGACTAATTAATGCAGAGAAGGTCATAAACGAAATGAAAAGATGAAAACCGCGACACGAGAAATCGCAGTGACAAATGCTTCCAGTGACGCCGACTTCGATCAACTGGAAGAAAGAGTATCAGCGATTGAGGATCAAATAAGATAAGAAATAAAGCGAAGAGAGAGAAACCAAAAAGAAAGAAAGAAAAGAAATGAACAAAGCCTGCAAAGAGTATGGGATTATGTAAAAAGACCAAATCTCCGTCTGATTGGGGTGCCTGAAAGTGAGGGGAAAATGGAACCAAGTTGGAAAACACTCTTCAGGATATCATCAGGAGAACTTCCCCTAGTGAGACGGTAGCATTCAAATCAGGAAATACAGAGAAGCGCTACAAAGATACTCCCTCACGAGAGAATAACTCAAGACACATAATTGCCAGATTCACCAAAGTTGAAATGGAGGAAAAATCTTGAAGGGCAGCCAGAGAAAGGTCGGGTTACCCTGAGGGAAGCCCATCAGACTCACGGCGAATCTCTGGGCAGAAGCTCTCAAGCCAGAAGAGGTGGGGCCAATATTCAACATTCTTAAAGAAAATTTTAAACCAAATTTCATATCAGCCAAACTAAGTTTCATAAGAAGTGAAGGAGAAATAAAATCCTTTACAGATAAGCAAATGCTTAGGGTTACTTTGTCACCACTAGGCCTGCTTGCCCACAGGGGCCTGAGAGGGCCTCTCAACATGGAAAGGAACAACCGGTACCAGCCATTGCAAGCATGCCAAATGTAAAGACCATCGAGGCTAGGAAGAAACTGCATCCAACTAACATTAGGTAACCAGTTAATATCATAATGGCAGGATCAAGTTCACACATAACAATCTTACAACGTAAATGTAAATGGACTAAATGCTCCAATTAAAAAGACACAGACTGGCAAAACTGGATAAAGAGTCAAGACCCATCAGTCTGCTGTATTCTACAGGAGACCGCTCACACGCAGAGAACATACATAGGCTCTCAAAATAAAGGGATAAAGGAGAAGATTTACCAAGCAAATGGAGAACAAAAAAGCAGGAGTTGCAATCCTAGTCTCTGATAAAACAGACTTTAAACCATCAAAAGATCAAAAGAGACAAAGAGGCCATTACATAATGGTCGAAGGGATAAATTCAACAGGAAGGCTAACTCTCCTAAATATATATGCACAATACAGGAGCACTTAGATTCATAAAGCAAGTCCTTAGAGACTTACAAAGAGACTTAGACTCCCATACAATAATAATGGGAGACTTCAACACTGTCAACATTAGACAAGATCAACGAGACAGAAATTAACAAGGATGTCCAGGAATTGAACTCATCTCTGCAGCAAGCAGACCTAATAGACATCTAGAACTCTCCACCCCCAAATCAACAGAATATACATTCTTCTCAGCACCACATCGTACTTACTCAAAATTGACCATATAATTGGAAGTAAAACTCCTCAACAAATGTACAAGAACAGAAATTATAACAAACTGTCTCAGACCACAGTGCAATCAAGCTAGAACTCAGGACTAAAACTCAATCAAAACCGCTCAACTTCACATGGAAACTGAACAACCTGCTCCCTGGACTGACTACTAGATTTTTATAACGAAATAAGAGGCAGAAATAAAGATGTTCTTGGAAACCAATGAGAGAACAAAAGATACAACATGCGATCTCATAGGACACATTAAAGCAGTGTGCAGAGGAAATTTATAGCACTAAATGCCCACAAGAGAAAACAGGAAAGATCAAAATTGACACTCTAGCATCATGATTAAAAGAACTAGAAGCAAAGAGCAAACACATTTCAAGCTAGCAGAAGGCAAAATAACTAAGATCAGGCAAGAACTGGAAGGAGTAGAACACAAAAACCCTCAAAATCAATGAATCCAGGAGTTGGTTTTGAAAGATCAACAAAATTGACAGACCACTAGCAAGACTAATAAAGAAGAAAAGAGAAAGAATCGTCAAGCCCTTAATTAAAATGATAAAGGGGGATATCACCACCGACCCCTGAGAAGTACGAGCTACCATCAGAGAATACTATAAACACCTCATAAAATAAACTGGAAAACCTAGAAGAAATGGTTAATTCCTGGACCTTACACTCTTCAAGACTAAACCAGGAAAGTTGAATCTGAATAGACCAATAGTAGGCTCTGAAATTTGAGCGTAATTAATAATACAGCAAAAAGTCCAGGACCGGATGGATTCACAGCTGAATTCTACCAGAGGTATAAGAGGAGGGAGTTGGTGCCATTCCTTCTGAAACTATTCCAATCAATGAAAGAGAATCCTCCTAACTCGGTATAGAGGCCAACATCATCCTGATACTGAAGCCTGGCAGAGACACAACAAAAGAATTTACTGACCAATATCCCTGATGAACATTGATGCAAAAATCCTCAATAAAATACTGGCAAGCCAGTTCAACAACACATCAAAAGCTTATCCACCATGATCAAGTGGGCTTCATCCCTGGGATGCAAGGCTGGTTAACGATAGCAAATCAATAAACATAATCCAGCATATAAAACAGAACCAGACAAGAACCACATGATTATCTCAATAGATGCAAGAAAGGCTTTTGACAAATTCAGCAGCCCTTCATGCTAACGCTCAATAATAAATTCATTGATGGAACGTACCTCAAAATAATAAAGAGCTATTTATGACAAACCAGCCAATATCATACTGAATGGGCAAAACTGGAAAAATTCCTTGAAAACTGGCACAAGACAGGGATGCCTCTCTCTCTACTCCTATTCAACATGGTGTTGGAAGTTCTGGCTAGGGCAATTAGGCAAGAGAAAGAAATCAGGGGTATTCAGTTGGAAAAAGAAGTCAAATTGTCCCTGTTTGCAGATGACATGGTGTATGTTAAACCCATTGTCTCAGCCCAAAAATCTCCTTAAGCTGATAAGCAACTTCAGCAAAGTCTCAGGATACAAAATTAATGTGCAAAAAATCACAAGCATTCTTAGCACACCAATAACAGACAAACACAAGAGCCAAATCATGAATGAACTTCCATTCACAATTGCTTCAAAGAATAAAATACCTAGGAGATCCAACTTACAAAGAGGGATGTAAAGGACTCTTCAAGGAGAACTGCAAACTTCACTGCTCAGTGAAATAAAGAGGACCCACAAACAAATGGAAGAACATACCATGCTCATGGATAGGGAAGAATCAATATCGTGAAAATGGCCATACTGCCCAAGGTATTTATGGGTCAATGCCATCCCCATCAAGCTACCAGCCAGGTTCTTCACAGAATTGGAAAAAACTGCTTTAAAGTTCATATGGAACCAAAGGCACATCTCAAGGCAATCCTAAGTCAAAAGAACAAAGCTGGAGGCATCCAATACCTGACTTCAAACTATACTACAAGGCTACAGTAACAAAAACAACATGGTACTGGTACCAGAAACAGAGATATAGACCAATGGAACAGAACAGAGTCCTCAGAAATAATACCACACATCTACAGCCATCTGATCTTTGACAAACCTCAGAAAAACAAGAAATGGGGAAAGGATTCCCTATTTAATAAATAGTGCTGGGAAGGTGTGGCTAGCCATAGAGTAGAAAGCTGAAGCGGATCCTTTCCTTACTCCTTATACGAGACAATTCAAGATGGATTAGAGACTTAAATGTTAGACCTAATACCATAAAAATCCTGAAGGGAAGAAAACCTAAAACAGTACCATTCAGGACATAGGCATGGGCAAAGACCATGTCTAAAACACCACGGCAGCAAAAGCTAAAAATTGACAAAATGGGATCTAATTAAACTAAGAGCTTCTGCACAACAAAAAGAAACTACCGTAGAGTGAACAGACAGCCTACAGAATGGGAGAAAATTTTGCAATCTCATCTGACAAAGGGCTAATATCCAGAACCTACAAAGAACTCCAACAAATTTACAAGAAAAAACAAACAACCCATCAAAGTGGGCAAAGGATATGAACAGGCATTTTCTCAAAAGAGGACATTCATACAACCAACAGACATATGAAAAATGCTCTCATCATCACTGGCCATCAGAGAAATGCAAATCAAAGAGCACAATGAGATACCATCTCACCAGTTAGAATGGCGATCATTAAAGTGAAACAACAGGTGCTGGAGGGATGTGAAATGGGAACACTTTTACACTGTTGGTGGGATTGTAAGCTAGTTCAGCCATTATGGAAAACAGTATGGCGATTCTCAAGGATCTAGAACTAGATGTACCATATGGCCAGCCATCCCATTACTGAGGGATATACCAGGATTATAAATTATGCTGCTATGAACACAACTGCAGTATGTTTATTGCAGCACTATTCACAATAGCAAAGACTTGGAATCAGCAAATGTCCATCAGTGACAGATTGGATTAAGAAAATCGTGGCACATATACACCATGGGTACTATGCAGCCATAAAAGGATGAGTTTGCGTCCTTTGTAGGGACATGGATGCAGCTGGAAACCATCATTCTTAGCAAACTATCACAGAACAGAAAACCAAAACACCATGTTCTCACTCATAGGTGGGAACTGAACAACTTGAGATCACTTGGACTCCAGGAAGGGAACATCACACACGGGGGCCTATCATGGGGGAGGGAGGGGAGAGTTGCATGGGGAGTTATACCTGATGTAAATGACGAGTTGATAAGGTGCAGCAGACTAACATGGCACAAGTATACATATGTAACAAACCTGCATGTTATGCATACCTAGAACTTAAAGTATAATAATAAATAAATTAAACAAGCATATCAGTGGTACTCAAATTGTACTGTGTGTAAAAACCACCTGGGAAAAAAATTGCTAAAAATAAACTGAATGCAGATAGGGGTAGTAGTGGTTCCTAAATTAGGCTATGTGTGAATATGACTGAATTATAAGATATAATTATCTGAGATCCAGTACTGGATATTCTGATTCAGTCACTTTTAGGTGGAGCCTAAGCATTTGAACATTTATAAAACTATACCATTTAATCTGATATGCTGCCAGGTTTGGGAACCCCTGGAATAAGGGACTCAGAGATGGCTTCAAACCATACATAAACAACCTTGAAACTAAGGTATATCTCTATTTTTAAAGGCTATGGGCCTCACTATTCTTCAGGAAAATGAAAACTAAAAACTGAGATAACTACAAAGGCTAAATTTTAAAAGATGGCAGAGTAGGAGGTTCCAGTCCTCACAGCCCCACAGAAACACTGATTTTAAAACCATCAACTGATTAAAGTACCTTCAAGAGACCTCAGAAATCCAGGTAAGAGGTTGCAGTGTCCAGATGGAGCACAGAAATAGAAATGACACATTTAAGACAGTGAAAAGAACAGTTTCATTTTACCCACATCTTATTCAAGACAAAAAAAAAGGAAACATAACCTACCAAAAACCTGTGGCATGCAACAAAAGCACTACTAAGAGGGAAGTTTATAGAGATAACTGCTTACATTTAAAAAGAGATATCTGAAATAAACAACTTAATTTTACACCTCAAGAACAAGAAAAAGTGACAATTACAAAGAAGTATATCTTAACAAATTAGGCAACCTAGAAGAAATGGATAAATTCCTAGACTCATACAGCCTACCCATGCTGAATATGAAATAAATTAAAAGTCTGAACAGACCAATAACAAATATGGAAATTCAAGCAGTAATCCAAAAGTCCCAACAAAGAAACACTCAAGACCAGATGTCTTCACTGGTAAATTCTACCAAACATTTAAAGAAAATTTAGTTCCAATCCTTCTTAAATTCTTCCAAAAAATATCAAAATATGGAGGACTGCCAAATTAATTCTGTGAGGCCCACATCACCCTAATACCAAAGCCAAAGATACCACAAGAAAGGAAACTGCAGACCAATATCCCTGATAAACATAGATGCAAAAATCCTCAACAAACTACTAGCAAAATGAGTTCAAGAGCACATTAAAAGCATCATAAACAAGGATCAAGTAGAATTTACCCTTAGAATGTGAGAATGGTTTAACATACACAGATCAATCAATGTGATACACCGCATTAACAGAATGAAGGCTAAAAGTCAAATGATCATTTCAATAAATGAATAGCATTTGACAAAATTCAACATGCTTTTATAATAAAAACTCTTTAAAAATTAGGAATAGAAGGAACTAACCTCAACACAATAAAGGCCATTTATGAGCAGCCCAAAACTAACATCACACTCAATAGTAAAAAATCAAGCGCTTTCTTTAAGATCCAGAACAGGCAAGGATGCCCACTCTCACCTCTCCTATTCAACTTAGTACTTAAAGTCCTAACCAGAGCAAATAGGCAATAAAAACAAATAAAAAATAATCCAAATAAGAAAGGAAGAAATGAAATTATCTGTTTGCTGATGACATGATATTATATGTAGAAAATCCTAAAGACTACACACACACACACACAAACTATTAGAATAATAAATGAATTCAGGCCAGGCATTGTGGCTCATGCCTGTAATCCCAGCACTTTGGGAGGCCAAAGCGGGAGGATCACCTGAGATCAGGAGTTCAAGACCAATCTGGCCAACATGGTGAAACCCCGTCTCTAATAAAAATACAAAAATTAGTCAGGTGTGATGTTGGGTGCCTGTAATCCCAGCTACTTGGGAGGCTGAGGCAGGAGAATCGCTTGAACCCAGGAGGTAGAGGTTGCAGTAAACCAAGATCATGCCACTGCACTCCAGTGTGGGTGACAGAGTGAGACTCTGTCTCAAAACACACAAAAAAGGAATAATAAATAATTCAGTAAAGTTTCAGGATACAAAATCAACATATAAAAATGAGTTGCATTTTTATACACCAAAACAAATTATCTAAAAACGAAATTAAGAAAAAAATTTCACTTATAATAGCATCTGCTATAATTTGGATGTTTTCCTCCACAAACATCATGATGAAATTCGATCCCCAATGTTGGAGATGGGGTATAATGGGAGGTGTTTGAGTAGTGGGGACAGTCCCTTATGAAAGGCTTGGTGCCATCCTCAGGGCAATGAGTTCTTATTCTATTAGTTCCTGGAAGAGCTGGTTGCTAAAAAGAGCCTGGCATCTCCCTGCTCTCTCTCTATTGCTTCCTCTCTCATCATCTGAACTCTGCACAAGCTGCCCCCTCTTCATCTTTCCAAGCAGCCTGAGGCTTTCACCAGATGCCCAATCTTACAGTCAGCAGAATTGTGAACCAAATAAACCTCTTTTCTTTATAAATTATGCAGCCTTAGGTATTCCTTTATAGCAACAGAAAATAGAATAAGAAAGCATTTAAAAGAATAAGATGCTCATGAATAAATGTAACCAAGGAGGTAAGAGACTGGTACACTGAAAACTGTAAAACAATGTTCAAAGAAATTAAAACAGACACAAATAAATGGAAAGACATTTCATGTTTATGGATTGATATAACTCGTATTGTTAAAATGTCCATACTACCCAAAGTGATCTATGAATTCAATACCATTGCTATCAAAGCCACAATAATATTTTACATAAAATAGAAAAACAATTCTAAAATTCATATGAAACCACAAAGACCCCAAATAACCAAAGCAAGAAGAACAAATCCAGAAGTATCACACTCCCTGATTTCATCATACATTACAAAGCTCCAGTAATCAAAACAGTATGGTCTGGCATAAAAACAGACATATAGACCAATGAAAAAGAATAGAGAACCCAGAAATAAACCATACACAGTCAACTTATGATTAACAAGGGTGCCAATAAAACACAATGATGAAAAGATAGTTTCCTCAAAATTGTATTTCCACATACAGCAGAATGAAATTGGACTCTTATCTTACACCATACACAAAAATAAATTCAAAATTGATCAAAGACTTACACATAAGTCCTGAAACTGTAAAACTCCTAGAAGAAAACAGGGGAAAAGTTTCTAGAAATTGGGCTTGGTAATGATTTCTTGTATATGTCACCAAAAGCACAGGCCACAAAAGCAAAAATGGATAATTGGGCAACCTACAGAATGGGAGAAAATATTTGCAAAGCACATATCTAAAGGGTCAACATTCAATGTATATGAGGAACTCCTACAGCTCAACAGGAAAACAATAGTTTGATTTAAAAATAGGTTAAAAAAAACTTGATTAGTAACTTCACCAAAGATATACAAATCATCAACAGATATATAAAAATGGGCTCAGCATCACAAATCATCATGGAAATGCAAATCAAAACCAGGATGATATATTATTTCACACCTGTTAGGGTGGCTATTATACTTTTTAAAAAAATAACAGGATATCCATATGAAAAAGACTGAATGGACCCCATCTCACACCATTAACAAAAATTAAATTAAAATGGATTAAAGACTTAAATATAAGACCTCAGATTATGAAATTACTACAAGAAAACATTGGGAGAAATATCCAGGACAAATATACAATTGGTATGGGCAAAAATTTCTTGAGAAATACCCCCCAAACACAGGCAACTAGGCAAAAATGGACAAATGGGATCACATCAAGTTAAAAAGCTTCTACACATCAAAGAATACAATCAACAAAGTGAAGAGACAACCCACAGAATGGGAGAAAATATTTGCAAACTACTCATCTGACAAGGGATTAATAACCAGAATATATCAGGAGCTCAAACAACTCTACAGGGAAAAAAATCTAATAATCCAATCAAAAAATAGGCAAAAGATTTGAATAGACATTTCTCAAAAGAAGACATGCAAATGAAACAGGCATATGAAAAGGTGCTCAACAGCATTGATCATCAGAGAAATACAAGTCAAAACTACAATGAGATACAGTCTCACCCCAGTTAAAACGACTTATGGGGGGGGGTGCCAAGATGGCTGAATAGGAACAGCTCCAGCCTCCAGCTCCCAGTGTGAGCGACACAGAAGATGGGTGATTTTTGCATTTCCAACTGAGGTACCAGGTTCATCTCACTAGGGCGCATCGGACAGTCAGTGCAGGACAGTGGATGCAGCTCAATGAGCGAGAGCTGAAGCAGGGTGAGGCATTGACTCACCCAGAAAGCACAAGGGGGAAGGGAATTCCTTTTCCTAGCCAAGGGAAACCCTGACACACAACAACTGGAAAATCGGGTCACTCCCACCCTAATACTGTGCTTTTCCAAGGGTCTTAGCAAATGGCACACCAGGAGATTATATCCCACACCTGGCCCGGAGGGTCCCAAGCCCACAGAGCCTCCCTCATTGCTAGCACAGCAGTCTGAGATCTAACTGCAAGGCAGCAGTGAGGCTGGGGGAGGGGCGCTCACCATTGCTGAGGCTTAAGTAGGTAAACAAAGCTGCCTGGAAGCTAGAAATGGGTGGAGCCCACAGCTCAAGGAGGCCTGCCTTCCTCTGTTGACTCCACCTCTGGGGACAGGGCATAGTTAAACAAAAAGCAGCAGAAACCTCTGCAGATGTAAATGTCTCTGTCTGACAGCTTTGAAGAGAGTAGTGATTCTCCTAGCACGGAGGATGAGATCTGAGAACAGACAGACTGCCTGCTCAAGTGGGTCCCTGACCCCCGAGGAGCCTAATTGGGAGACAACCCCCACTAGGGGCAGACTGACACCTCACACCTCACACGGCAGGGTACACCTCTGAGACGAAGCTTCCAGAAGCACAATCAGACAGCAACACTTGCTGTTCAGCAATATTCTCTCTTCTGCAGCCTTCGTTACTGATACCCAGGCAAACAGGGTCTGGAGTGGACCTCAAGCAAACTCCAACAGACCTGCAGCTGCAGCTGACTTAGAAGGAAAACTAACAAACAGAAAGGACATCCACAACAAAACTGCATCTGTACATCACCATCATCAAAGACCAAAGGTGGGGAAAAAGCAGGGCAGAAAAGCTGGAAATTCAAAAAATCAGAGTGCATCTCCCCCTCCAAAGCAATGCAGCTCCTTGCCAGCAATGGAACAAAGCTGGATGGAGAATGACTTTGACGAGTTGAGAGAAGAAGGCTTCAGTCAATCAAACTTCTCAGACCTAAAGGAGGAACTGCAAACCCAGTGCAAAGAAACTAAAAACCTTGAAAAAAGATTTGATGAATGGATAACTAGAATAACCAATGCAGAGAAGTCCATAAACGACCTGATAGAGATGAAAACCATGACACAAGAACTATGTGAAAAATGCACAAGCTTCAGTAACCGATTCAATCAACTGGAAGAAAGGGTATCAGTGATTGAAGATCAAATGAATGAAATTAAGTGAGAAGAGAAGTTTAGAGAAAAAAAGATAAAAAGAAATGAACAAAGTCTCCAAGAAATATGGGACAATGTGAAAAGACCAAATCTACACCTGATTGGTGTAGGTGAAAGTGATGGGGAGAATGGAATCAAGTTGGAAAACACTCTGCAGGATATTATCCAGGAGAACTTCCCCAACCTAGCAAGGCAGGCCAACATTCAAATTCAGGAAATAAAGAGAACACCACAAAGATACTCCTCGAGAAGAGCAACCCTAAGACACATAATTGTCAGATTCACCAAAGTTGAAATGAAGGAAAAGATGTTAAGGGCAGCCAGAGAGAAAGATCGGGTTACCCACAAAGGGAAGTCCATCAGATTAACAGCAGATCTCTTCAAAGAAACTCTACAAGCCAGAAGAGAGTGGGGGCCAATATTCAACATTCTTAAAGAAAAGCATTTTCAACCCAGAATTTCATATCCAGCCAAACTAAGTTTCATAAGTGAAGGAGAAATAAAATCCTTTACAGACAAGCAAATGCTTAGAGATTTTGTCACCACCAGGCCTGCCCTGCAAGAGCTCCTAAAGGAAGCACTAAACATGGAAAGGAACAACTGGGACCAGCCATTGCAAAAACATGCCAAAATGTAAAGACCATCGATGCTAGGAAGAAACTGCATCAACTAACGAGCAAAATAACCAGCTAACATCATAATGACAGGATCAAGTTCACACATAACAATATTAACCTTAAAAGTAAATGGGCTAAATGGTCCAATTAAAAGACACAGACTGGCAAATTGGATAAAGAGTGAAGACTCATCAATTTGCTGTATTCAGGAGACCCATCTCACATGCAGATACACACATAAGCTCAAAATAAAGGGATGGAGAAGATCTACCAAGAAAATGGAAAACAAAGAAAGGCAGGGGTTGCAATCCTAGTCTCAGATAAAACAGACTTTAAACCTACAAAGATCAAAAGAGACAAAGAAGGCCATTATATAATGGTAAATGGATCAATTCAACAAGAAGAGCTAACTATCCTAAATATATATGCACCCAATACAGGAGCACCCACATTCATGAAGCAACTCCTTAGAGACTTACAAAGAGACTTAGACTCCCACACAATAATAATGGGAGACTTTAACACCCCACTGTCAACATTAGACAGATCAACGAGACAGAAAGTTAACAAGGATATCCAGGAATTGAACTCAACTCTGCACCAAGTAGACCTAATAGACATCTACAGAACTCTCTACCCCAAATCAACAGAATACACATTCTTCTCAGCACCACATCACACTTATTCCAAAATTGACCACATAGCTGGAAGTAAAGCACTCCTCAGCAAATGTACAAGAACAGAAATTATAACAAACTGTCTCTCAGACCACAGTGCAATCAAACTAGAACTCAGGATTAAGAAACTCACTCAAAACCACTCAATTACATGGAAACTGAACAACCTGCTCCTGAATGACTACTGGGTACATAACGAAATGAAGGCAGAAATAAAGATGTTCTTTGAAACCAATGAGAACAAAGATACAACATACCAGAATCTCTGGTACAGATTTAAAACAGTGTGTAGAGGGAAATTTATAGCACTAAATGCCCACAAGAGAAAGCAGGAAAGATCTAAAATTGACACCCTAACATCACAATTTAAAGAACTAGAGAAGCAAAATCAAACACATTCAAAAGCTAGCAGAAGGCAAGAAATAACTAAGAACAGAGTGGAATTGAAGGAGATAGAGACACACAAAAAAACCTTCAAAACCTCAGTGAATCCAGGAACTGGTTTTTTGAAAAGATCAACAAAATTGATAGACCACTAGCAAGACTAAGAAAGAACAAAGGAGAGAAGAATCAAATAGATGCAATAAAAAACGATAAAGGGTATATCACCACCGACCCCACAGAAATACAAACTACCCTCAGAGAATACTATAAGCACCTCTACACAAATGAACTAGAAAATCTAGAAGAAGTGGATAAATTCCTGGACACATACACTCTCCCAAGACTAAACCAGGAAGAAGTTGAATCCCTGAATAGACCAATAGCAGGCTCTGAAATTGAGGCAATAATTAATAGCCTACCAACCAAAAAACGTCCAGGACCAGACGGATTCACAGCCAAATTCTACCAGAGGTACAAGGAGGAGCGGGTACCATTCCTTCTGAAACTATTCCAATCAATAAAGAGGTAATCCTCCCTAACTCATTTTATGAGGCCAACATCATCCTAATACCAAAGCCTGGCAGAGATTCAACAAAAAAAAAAAAAAAAAAAAAAAGAATTTTAGACCAATATCCCTAATGAACATCGATGCAAAAATCCTCAATAAAATACTGGCAAACCGAATCCAGCAGCACATCAAAAACATTATCCACCATGATCAAGTGGGCTTCATCCCTGGGATGCAAGGTTGGTTCAATATATGCAAATCAATAAGTGTAATCCAGCATATAAACAGAACCAAAGACAAAAAACACATGATTATCTCAACAGATGCAGAAAAACCCTTTGACAAAATTCAACAGCCCTTCAAGCTAAGAACTCTCAATAAATTCGGTATTGATGGAACGTATCACAAAATAATAAGAGCTATTTCTGACAAACCCACAGCCAGTATCATACTGAATGGGCAAAAACTTGAAGCATTCCCTTTGAAAATTTGCACAAGACAGGGATGCCCTCTTTCGCCACTCCTATTCAACATAGTGTTAGAAGTTCTGCCCAGGGCAATCAGGAATCCAACTTACAAGGGATGTGAAGGACCTCTTCAAGGAGAATTACAAACCGCTGCTCAATGAAATAAAAGAGGACACAAACAAATGGAAGAACATGCCATGCTCACGGATAAGAAGAATCAATATCGTGATAACGGCCATACTGCCCAAGGTAATTTACAGATTCAATGCCATCCCCATTAAGCTACCAATGACTTTCTTCACAGAATTGGAAAAAACTACTTTAAAGTTCATATGGAACCAAAAAAGAGCCCACATTGCCAAGACAATCCTAAGCCAAAAGAACAAAGCTGGAGGCATCACGCTACCTGACTTCGACCTTTACTACAAGGTTACAGCAACCAAAACAGCATGGTACTGGTACCAAAACAGAGATGTAGACCAATGGAACAGAACAGAGCCCTCAGAAATAATACCATACATCTACAGCCATCTGATCTTTGACAAACCTGACAAAAACAAGAAATGGGGAAAGGATTCCCTATTTAATAAATGGTCCTGGGAAAACTGGCTAGCCATATGTAGGAAGCTGGAACTGGATCCCTTCCTTACACCTTATACAAAATTTAATTAAAGATGGATTAGAGACTTAATGTTAGACCTAAAACCTAGGCAATACCATTCAGGACATAGGCATGGGCAAGGACTTTATGTCTAAAACACTTTATGTCTAAAGCAATGGCAACAAAAGCCAAAATTTACAAATCGGATCTAATTAAACTAAAGAGCTTCTGCACAGCAAAAGAAACTACCATCAGAGTGAACAGGCAACCTACAGAATGGGAGAAAATTTTTGCAATCTACTCATCTGAGAAAGGGCTAATATGCAGAACCTACAAAGAACTCAAATAAATTTACAAGAAAAAAAACAAACAACCCCATCAGAAAGTGGGCAAGGGTTATGAACAGACACTTCTCAAAAGAAGACATTTATGCAGTCAACAGACACATGAAAAAATGCTCATCATCACTGGTCATCAGAGAAACGCAAATCAAAACCACAATGAGATATCATCTCACACCAGTTAGAATGGTGATTAAAAAGTCAGGAAACAACAGGTGTTGGAGAGGATGTGGAGAAACAGGAACACTTTTACACTGTTGGTGGGAACTAGAACTAGTTCAACCATTGGGGAAGACAGTGTGGGGATTCCTCAAGGATCTAGAACTAGAAATACCATTTGACCCAGCCATTCCATTACTAGGTATATACCCAAAGGATTATAAATCATGCTGCTATAAAGACACATGCACATGTATGTTTATTGTGGCACTCTTCACAATAGCAAAGACTTGGAACCAACCCAAATGTCCATCAATGACAGACTGGATTAAGAAAATATTGCACATATACACCATGGAATACTATGCAGCCATAAAAAAGGATGAGTTCATGTCCTTTGTAGGGACATGGATGCTGGTGGAAACCATCATTCTCAGCAAACTATAACAAGAACGGAAAACCAAACACTGCATGTTCTCACTCATAGGTGGGAATTGAACAATGAGAACACTTGGACATTACACACCGTGGGAACATCACACACCGTGGCCTGTTGTGTAGTGGGGGGAGGGGAAAGGGGGGAGGGATAGCATTAAAAAAACACAGTAGTCTCTTTCCCTTCTAACTGAGTAAATTTGAGCAAGATATTAAAAAAAAAATGACATGATACCTTAACAGAATAATAAGATAAACGGAAGACTTCTAAAGGCCTTTGACAGCTTGTAAGCATAGTTATCTGTTGAGATAGGGGGAGGAGACACTGGTAGTTTGAAGAGAGAGAAGATGTAAAATAGTTACCTAAAAGTGTCAGCTTACTGACAAAATAATGTAGGATTTCTGGATTGCAAAAACATAAGCGAATGCAAACAAAGAAAAGCAGTAGTAGTAATCTTCGTGCTTCACAAGCTGAAAATTAATATGCACTGATAAGAATAAATGAAAACACTATGTAATGATTTTTAAAAACTAAGAAAATGATCAATGAATACACATAGCAGCTAAAGATTTAAAACAAAATAGTTACACATGCAAGGACATGTTGCTAACACAATTAGAGCAGTAGATTTCAATATAACTCCTTAAGGATTGAACAGATAAAACAAGTCAGAAAATTGGAATTTAATACATTCAAGAAATTGATTTAAAAGATGTACATAGAAACTTACATCTCTCAAACACAGGATAGGCAATCTTTATGCCCACAGAAAACCATAAAAAGTCAATCACTTCTTTAAGCCAGGAAGTAAAGTTTCAAAACTGTTTTAAAGTATAAATTTTAAAGCAACATTTTCTGATCATAATTCAATAAAATAAGAAATAATTTTAAAATGGATGAAAAATCATAAATGTTTAGAAAATGACCCTCCCAATGAAAATAACTTTACAAAGATATTTTTAAAAAGGTGTTTTAAGATATAAAAGCATATTTTTAATGAATCACCAAGCTGGAGAAAAAGTAAGAAATCCATAGAGACAGAAATATAAAGTAAATGTGGGGACCTAGAGAGGTAAGTTAGCACTAAAGTTAACATTTACCCAGAAAATATGTGCCAAGGCTGAGTGACCTTGAGCTTCTGTTTTGACGAATGCACACGGAGACAGGCTATAAATCCTATAGGCTATCCAAAATGACACGTCTAATAGAACAGCTACATTTAGCTGGAACTTCAAAAGTCTTCGCTATCAGTATAAAAGGGAACACAAATGAATAGCAAAGAAACATGCTTAATTTTGACTGTGGAACTGGAGAAGTGGGGGGAAAAAAGTCTCCCCTAAGAATTTCTAACCAAAAACTGACCCTCACTGCAGGTTTGTGGCCCAAAATACATACGACGTTTGAGGTCCCTCAAACCACAAGTCTCAACCAAAAATTTAAAGTTGTCCCAGGTTGGTAGTGCCCCCAGGCGACCAGCAGAAGCAAATGCAAATCCTTTCTGGAGAAGTACAAAGTTTCAAGGAACATGAGCTGAAAGTCAAAACTCACAAAATGCTGAAGGAAATAAGGCACCAGGATTCTGAGTCAGGGGAAAAAAAAGTTAAAAATATATAGCAGAATCAGACCTCCAAAGGGCTTCAGATATTGGAATTATCAGACACCAAATATTTTTAAATTATGCTTAATGTTTTTTCAAGAAACAAAAATACTTAAAAATACAAGCAAGGGCCGGGCGCTTTGGCTCAAGCCTGTAATCCCAGCACTTTGGGAGGCTGAGGTGGGTGAATCACGAGGTCAGGAGTTTGAGTACAGCCTGGCCAACATGGTGAAACCCCGTCTCTACTAAAAACACAAAAACTATCCAGGCATGGTGGCGGGTACCTGTAATCCAAGCTACTTGGGAGGCTGAGGCAGGAGAATTGCTTGAACCTGGGAGGCGGAGGTTACAGTGAGCCGAAATCGCACCGTTGCACTCCAGTCTAGGCAACAAGAGCAAAACTCCATCTCAAAGAAAAAAAAAAAGAAAAAGCAAGAAACAAGAGATTATTTTTTAAATTATCCAGCATATTTAAACTTCTACAAATCAAAAAAAAAAGTTTCACTTTTAACTTTTTATTTTGACAATTTCAGATATACATAAATATCACAAGAACATTACAAAGAATTCATACATACCCTTCACCCATATCCTCCAAATGTTAAAATTTTACATTACTTTATGTCTGTCTGTCCCTTCCATGCTCGTTCTCTCTCCTCTCTCTCCACGTATATAAAAAATATTATGAAATAAATATCATTAATTACATATTATTTATGGCATAGTATTTATTTTTATGTATGTATTTTTAGTTTCTGAAGCATTAAAGAGTAAGTTGCAGACATGATATCCACATACCACTAAATAACTTTACATGCTTCCTAAAAACAGGGGTGTCCTCATACATGATTACAGTAAAATTAACACAGTCAGAAACTTAACATTGATAAATGCTGTCATCTAATCTACAGACCTTACTCATATTTTTCCAATTGATCCCGTAATGTCCTTTACAACACAATAAAACCTAGATTTTGCATTACATTTAGTTTTCATGTCACTTTAGTCTTCTTTAACAAGAAACTGTTCCTCAGTCTGTCTTTGCCTTTCATGACGTACCTTTTTGAAGACCACAGGCCAGCTGATGTGTAAAATGTCCCTCAATTTGGATTTCTCTGTTGTTTCTTTATTATTGTAATTCAGATTGAGTTTCTTTGGGCAGGAATGCTACAGGACAGTTGTGTGTCACATTAAAAAGTACTGAATATTCCAATATTTGTATAGATTCCTTTTTGTTATCAGCATGAAAGTATTAGGTCCAAGTGCGGTGCTCAAAAATTACTTAGACAACAAATGTCAGCAAAACGGCATAGTAGGCAGCTCCAAACACCCATTCCTCTATAGAAATATCAAAAAGCAAGCACACAAGAGGTCCAGATGTCAGCAAGATGGTGGAATAGGACATTCCAGTGCTCATGCCCCTACAGAAACATCAATTTGAACAACTATCCACAAATAAAAATATCTTCACAAGACTAAGAAAACCGGGTAAGAGTTTCTAACACCTGGGTGTAGCACAGAAATGAGAAAAAAACATGTTAAAGAGGGTAGGAAGAACAGTTTTACGTTACCTGTGTCACCCCTTTCTCAACTCCAGGCAGCACAGTATGGAAAGAGACACCCACTGCTTGGGAGAAGAAGAGGGAAGTGAGTACCAGATTTTGCCTCAGACCCACCCAGAAAAATCCAGCACTGGGTAGGCCATGATGGCCCCAGACTCCAAGCTGGTAGCCACAGACTGAGCCTCCAGGCCCACTCCAGCA
The DNA here is from genome assembly GCF_008728515.1 of Papio anubis. NCBI lineage: Eukaryota > Metazoa > Chordata > Mammalia > Primates > Cercopithecidae > Papio > Papio anubis. The sequence continues at coordinate 160,930 of NC_044996.1, read as the reverse complement.
TCAGGCAGGATTGGCAACCCTGGCCTCAGGCACTAGACTTCCACCATTGACGCAGGTTCCAGGCCTTCCCAGAGTCAAGCAGGCCCCTGCAACCACATACTCCAGCAGACCCAAGGTCCAGGTCCATCCCAGTATATGCCAGTGCTGGTCCTCATGGACCCAGGCTCCAGGACTACAGCTGTGAACCCTGGTTCCAAACTGGTCCCTGCAGCCCCCAGGACCCAGGCCAGCTCTCATGGAACTACCCTCCAAGCCAACATCCACATACTCAGCAACCAGGCTGGCCCCTACATACCCAGGATCTAGACCAGGCCTCATGGTTTCAGGCAACCAGGCCAGCATCCATGATCCCTGGCTCCAGAATGGATTTTATAGACACACACTACATTCCTGCCCCAGTACTACACTGGCCCCAAGCTCTAGTGGAACCAGGGTGCAGACCTCTTCCAGCAGATGCAGGGGTCAGACCCATGCCAGCAGACCTTAGTGCCAGGTAAGACCCTATAGAGCAAGGCTCCAAAACTACCCCTGTAGACTCCAGGATAGCCTTCATAGAACTAGGTCCAGGCTCATCCACATAGACTCAAGCTCCAGGTTTACTCCAGTGCCAGACCTGCACCCATGAACGCCGGCTCCAGGTATGGCCCACTGGACCCATGGAGCAGGACCATCCCAGCACCTGGCCAGCCTTCAACACAAGGGGATTACAATTTGAGATGAGATTTGGGTGGGGACACACAGACAAACCATATCATCCTGCCCCTAGCCCCTCCAAAATCTCATGTCTTTTCACATTTCAAAACCAATAATGCCTTCCCAATAGTCCCCCAAAATCTTAACTCGTTTCAGCATGAACCCAAAAGTCCACAGTCCAAGGGACAAGACAAGTCCCTTCCACCTATGAGCCTGTGTATTAGTCCATTTTCATACTGCTATAAAGAACTGTCCAAGACTGGGTAATTTATAGACAAAGGAGGCTTAATTGACTCACAGTTCAGCATGGCTGGGGAGGCTCCAGCAAACTTACAATCATGGTGGAAGGTGAAGAGGAAGCAAGTACCTTCTTCACAGGGTGGCAGGATGGAGTGTGCAAGCAGGGGAAATGCCAGATCCTTATAAAACAATCAGATATCACCAGACCTTCTCATTATCATGAGAACAGCATGGGGGAAACTATCCCCATGATCCAATTACCTCCACCTGATCCTGCCCTTGACATATGGGGATTATGGGGATTATAATTCAATGTGAGATTTGGGTGGGGACACAGAGCCAAACAATATCAGCCTGTAAAATAAAAAACAAGTTAGTTCCTTCAAGACACAATGGGGGTACAGGCATTAGGTAAATACACCCACTCCAAATGGGAGAAATTTGCCAAAACAAAGGGCATACAGGCCCCATGCAAGTCTGAAATCCAGCAGGGCAGTCATTAAACCTTAAAGATCCAAAATGATCTCCTTTGACTCCATGTCTCACATCCAGGGCACACTGATGCAAGGGGTGGGTTCCCATGGCCTTTGGCAGCTCCTTGCTGTGATGGCATTGAGTACCTGTGGTTTTTCCAGGTGCATGGTGCAAGCTGTCAGCAGATCTACTATTCTAGAGTCTGGAGGATGGTGGCCCTCTTCTCACAGCTCCACTAGGCAGTGCCCCAATAGGGACTATGCATTAGGGCTTCCACCCCACATTTCCCTTTCCACTGTCCTAGCAGAGGTTCGCCATGAGGGCTCCACTCCATAGCAGACTTCTGCCTGGACATCCAAGGATTTCCATACATCCTCTGAAATCTAGGCAGAGGTTCCCAAACCTCAATTCTTGACTTCTGTGCACCTGCAGGCCCAACACCATGTGGAAGCCTTGGGGCTTGCACCCTATGAAGCAACAGCCCAAGCTGTACCTTGGCTCCATTTAGCCACAACTGGAGTGGAAGCAGCTGGGACACAGGGTGCCATGTCTCAAGGCTGCACAGAGTAGCAGGCACCCTGGGCCTGGCCATGAAACCATTTTTTCTCCCAGGCCTCAGGACCTGTGATGGGAAGGGCTGCCATCAGGATCTCTGACATGCCCTGAAGACATTTTACCCATTGTCTTGTTGATTAACATTTTGTTCCTCGTTACTGATGCAAATTTCTGCAGTTGGCTTGAATTCCTCCCCAGAAAATGGGGTTTCTTTTCTATTGCATCATCAGGCTGCAAATTTTCCAAACTTTTATGCTCTGCTTTCCTTTTAAACATAAGTTCCAATTTCAGATCATCCCTCTCGAGTTCAAAGTTTCACATGTCTCTAGGGTAGGGGCAAAATGCCACCTATCTCTTTGCTAAAGCAAAGCAAGGGCGACCTTTGCTCCAGTTCCCAAGAAGTTCCTCATCTCCATCTGAGACCACCTCAGCCTGGACTTCATTGTCCATGTCATTATCAACATTTTGGTCAAAACCATTCTACAAGTCTCTAGGAAGTTCCAGACTTTCCCACATCTTCCTGTCTTCTTCTGAGCCCTCCAGACTGTTCCAACCTCTGCCTCTTACCCAGTTTCAAAGTTGCTTCCACATTTTGTGTATCTTTATAGCAGTATCCCACTCTCCAAAGTTACAATTTACTGTATTCACACCACTATAAAGAATACTACTGGAGACTTGGTAATTATAAAGGAAAAAGGTTTAATTAACTTACAGTTCCACTGGCTTAACAGGAAGCATGGGTAGAAGGCCTCTGGAAGCTTACAATCATGGAAGAAGATGAAGGGGAAGCAGGCACTTCCTCCACAGGGTGGCAGGAAGGAGTGTGTAAAGCAGAAACTATCAAACACTTACAAAACCATCAGATGTCATGAGAACTTACTATCACAAGAACAGGTTGGGGAAAACCACTCTCATGATCCAATCACCTCCCTCCCTGGACATATGGGGATTACAGGTCCCTCCTTCAACACGTGGGGATTACAATTTGAGAAAAGATTTGGGTGAGGACACAGAGTCAAAGCATATCACGAGGACTTACAACTTAGAGTCAATACAGTCCTGACCACTGCTGAGAGCCCAGGTCACTGGAACAGTACACCTGGCTCAAGGGGCAACATACCCTCAAGTAGTGGCCCACTGTTTAGGGATCCAATCCCAGGAAGGGTGACTGATGCCACACAGGAAGACAAACTCTCCTTACACTGGGACCTTTTCTCCTGTGGCTTCAGGGAAGTCCAATGGCTCTGAGCATTATCTATAGTCACCACAGTTTCAGGAGAATCCCCAAGGCAACATGTGACAACAGCAATACACAGCTACAAAAAGCAGCTACAGACTGCAAGCAATCAGTGGTTCATTCTCAAAGGGAGGAGGCCATTTGGGAGAGGCAGTTAGTAAGCCATTTGTAGACAGTGGGCATTGCGTGAACCACCTCATCCTCATCATGAATTGTTTTGAGAGCCCCAGTTAAATTGGAGTTTCAGTACCAGAGAAGCTAGCAACTCTTCCCTAACAGGAAATGAAGGGGAACTGGAGATAGTGTTTACAGTGTACCTTTCATGGGATACTTTTAACTGTTGGCTGGCCTAATGCCTTTTTCTCCAACCTGCGACCAGGAGGGTCCCTCATGGGGGAAACGTTTATATTTGCAGATGCCCTTGTGGTTCTTGTCTGACCCATGTCCAGTTTACACCTGCCTGACCATTGCTCTGGCACTGGGAGCCCAACTTTGTGTCCTCCTCAGCAACCCAGGGAAAACCCAGCCTGGAGTAGCCCCTGGCATTTCCAATGGAAGGTGCAAATTCAGTATACCACGATAGGAAATGAGTTCAAAAATTTCTACTTACAGATCATGGGCAGGGAGGGTGCCAGTTAGGAGGTCAGTCCTCCACCCCCAGGTAATGCAAGGCTGGAATAAAGAGTCAGGCAGAGAGAAAGAGAGAGAGCATGTGGCAACTAGACATTAATATAAGGGAATAAGATGTGGGTCACTTTAAGTTCATCAGCAAATGCTTGGGTGATCTGTTTAAAAGGAGCAGTGGGAAAGTGGGAAGCCCAGGCTGCTAGGCAGAAGAGATACCTCTAAGTTCTTATCTCTGACCAACAGCTTGGGCCTGCTTCTGGTATGAGAAAGTAAAACTTGTATTCAAAATGGATGCTGATGCTACATAAAATTATAACAATTCTCTACATTGTCCTTCATAAATGAAGGAGTGATAAAGACTTTCCCATATGTGTTAGTCTGTTCTCACCACATTGCTATAAAGAAATACCTGAGACTGGGTAATTTATTAAGAAAAGAGGTTTAATTGGCTCACGGTTCTGCAGGCTGTACAGGAAGTGTGGCTGGGGAGGCCTCAGGAAACTTATTTTGGCAGAAGGCGAAGGGGAAGCAGGCATATCTTATGTGGCCGGAGCAGAAGGAAGAGAGAGAACGGGGAGGTGCTACACACTTTAAAACAACCAGATCTCATGAGAACTCACTATTACGAGAACAGCAAGGGGAAAATCCACCCCCATGAGCCAATCACCTCCTACCAGGCCCCTCCTCCAACACTGGGGATTACAATTTGACATGAGATTTGGGTGGGGACACAAATCCAAACCATATCACCATAGGAACAAAAGATGGGGAGTTCATCACCACCAGGCCAGTCTTAAAAGAAATGCTAAAGGAAGTTCTTCCAGCTGAAAGAAAAAGATCCTAATTAGTAAAGCCAAAACATCTGGAAGTATAAAACTCACTGCCAAAAGTAAATAAGCAGTCAAATTCAGAATATTCTAATACTGTAATGGTACTTTGTAAAGGACTTACATTTTTAATACGAAGGTTAAAAGGCAAAATTATAAAAAATTGTGATAGCTACAATTATTTATTAAGGGATATGAAATATAAAAAGATGCAAATTGTGACAACAAAATTCAAAATGAAAAGGGAGTGCAGTAAAAGTGTAGAGTAGATTTTTTGTGGTCAAAGTTAAGTTTTATTAGCCTAAAATAGCCTGTTATAACTATAAGATGTTTTATGTAAGTCTCATGATAGCCACAAAGCAAAAACCTATAGTAAATACACAAAAAATAAATAAAAGTTAGGAATCAAAGCACTAGAGAAAATCACCTAACCACAAACTCTTGTTTGGATTGAATATGATTAGAGATATTTGACCTTCCTATGTCTAGATACTTATGTCTTTCTCCATATTTGGAAAGTCCTCTGCTATTATTTAATTAAATAAGCTTTCTACCCCTTTGTCTCTCTCTTTTCCTTCTTAAACTCCTATAACTTGGACATTTGTTCTTTTGATGCTGTCCTATAAATTCCATAAGCTTTATTCATTTATTATTCTTATTTTTTATGTTTTCTCCTTTAACTGTATATTTTCATATAACCTGTCTTTGAATTCACAGATTCTTTCTTCTGTTTGGTCAATTCTGCTGTTGATATTCTCTATTGCCTACTTCATTTCATTCATTGTGTTGACAAAAAGGAGTCAAATTCTAAAATATTTGAAGATATATATTCTGAGCCAAATATAAGTGACCATGGCCCATAATGCAGCCCTCAGGAGGTCCTGAGAACATGTGGCTAAGGTGGTCGGGGTGCAGGTTGGTTTTATACATTTTACGGAGCCATGAGACTTCAATCAGATACATTTAAGAAATACATTGGTTTGGTACAGAAAGGCGGGACAACTTGAAGTTGGGGGGACTTCCAACTTATGGGTAGATTTTTAAATTTTCTGGTTGACAATTGGTTGAGTTTATTCCAAGATCTGGAATCAATAGAAAGGAATGTCTGGGTCACAATAAGAAGTCATGGAGACCAAAGTTTTATCATGCAGATAAAACTGTGTGTCCCAGGTACCAGGTTTCAGAGATAATAGGTTGTAAAATGTTTCTCATCAGATTTAAAGTCTGTGTTGATGTTAATGCCAGAGAGGTATAATGAGGCATGTCCCACCCCCACTTCCTGTCATAGCCTGAAACAGTCTCGCAGGCTAGATTTTAAAAGAGTCCTGGCTTGAGGAGAAAGTCCATTCAGATGGTTAGGGGGCTTCGAATTTTATTTTTGGTTTACGATTGTGACTTCGAATTTTATTTTTGGTTTACAATTGTATTTTTCAGCTCCAGAATTGTTGTTTTTAAAAAATTTTCCTGTTTTGGTCATTTGTTGTTTTTCTAATTTTATTGAATTGTTTATCTGTATTTTCTTGAAGTTCACTGAGTTTCCTTAAAATAGTTACTTTGGATTCTTTTTCAGACACTTCATACATCTTCATTTCTTTATGGTTGGTCACTGGTGCTTTATGTTGCCCTTTTGGTATAGTCACATTTCCCTGATTGTTCTTTCTCCTTGTGACCATGCATTGGTGTCTGCACATTTGAAAAAATAGGTACTTATTCCGGTGTTAGCAGTCTGGCTTTGCTTAAAGGTAAATTCCTTTAACAGTCAGCCCATCCAGAGATTCTGGGCAGGCCTTCTGGTATAGCCCATGGTGGGCTTGCTGTTGGAGTCCTCAGGCTGGCTGGCCTGGTGCCTAGGTTAGCAGGTGGATGGGCCTGCATCCTGTATCCACTTAGTTGGACCTGTTGCTTACATCTACTGGGGTGGTTCTACAACCTGTATTCCCAAGGGCTGGACTAAAGACTCTGTCCTCAGGGCCTGGCCTGGCATTGGTACAGGCTGAATCCCAGGGCTACTGGAGCCAGCCTGGTATTGGGGTAGGCTTGATGCCCAGCACTGCTGAAGTCAGCCCAGTGGTGGTACAGACTGGAGATACAATCCACTATGCATTCCTGAAGCCTGGGTCTATGGGGTCCAGCCTGGTGCCAGGGCAGGCCTGGAGGTTCAATTCATGGGTACTTGCCTAGAGTCTGGGGCCATAGGGCCTACCAACTGTTGAGTTTTACTGAAGCAAACCAAGTTGTGGTTTCCACGGGAAAGTTCTCTGCCCACTTTTCTCCCTTTCTCCCAAATAGGGGGTGTCTTTCTCCATACTGTGCTGCCTGGGGTTGGAGAAGGGGTCATGTAAAACCATCCTTCTTATCTTCTTCAATGCATCCACTATGATTTGAATGTTTGTGACCTTCAAAGCTTGTGTTGTTTTTTTGTTGTTTTTTGGCAGGCGGGGATGGAGTCTTGCTCTGTCGCTCAGGCTGGAGTGCGGTGGCATGATCTAGGCTCACTGCAACCTCTACCTCCCGGGTACAAGTGATTCTTCTGTCTCAGCCTCCCCAGTAGCTGGGATTACAGGCGTGTGCCTCCACGCCTGACTAATTTTTGTATTTTTAGTAGAGACGGGATTTCTCCATGTTGTCCAGGCTGGTCTCAAACTCCTGACCTCCAGTGATTCACCCACCTTGGCCTCCCAAAGTGCTGGGATTACAGGTGTGAGCCGCTGCGCCCGGCCAACTTACACTGAAATTTAATTGCCGTTGTAACAGTATTAAGAGGTGAGACAAGAGGTGATTAGGCCATGAGAGCTTTGCCCTCATGAATAAATCAATGCTGTTATCACAGCATTGATGTATTGGTTGATTTATTGGTTAGTTATAAATGGTGAGTTAAGCCTCTCTCTCCCTCGCCCTTCTACCTTCTGCCATGGGATGACACAGCAAGAAGTCCCCATCAGATGCTGTCCCCTTAATCTTGGACTTCCCAGCCTTCAGAATTAAGAGCAATAAATTTCTGTTCAATTGTGTTAAGTGAAATAAGCCAGGCACAGAAAGATAAATACCACATATTCTCAATCGCATGTGGAAGTGAAGTAAGTTGATCTCATAGAAGTAGAAAGTAGAATAGCAGTAACTAGAAACTGGGAAGGGTAGGGAGAATGGGAGATGAGTGAGGCTGGTTAATGGATACAAAATTACATCAAGATAGGAGAAATAAGTTCTGGTGTTCTAGAGCACTGTAGAGTGACTATAGTTAACAACAATTTCCTCTGTATTTTCAAATAACTAAAGAAAAGGTTTTGAATGATCCCAACATGAAGAAATGATCGTTGTTTAAGGTTATGGATATGCTAATTACCCTGATTTGATCATTTTGCATTGTATACAGGTAATGGAATACCACAATGTAACCCATAAACATGTACAATCATTATGTGTCAACTGAAAAGAAAAAAAGGTAAAACATTTTTGAAAAAATTTTGATCATTAAATTACCCAGTCTGTGGTAATTATATGTGTTATAATAGCACCAAATGGACTAAAAACAATTGGCACTAGAAGTGGGGTGTTGCTATACAAATATCTGAAAATGTGAAAGTGGCTTTGTAACTAGGTAATGGATAGAGGTTTGAAGAATCTGGAGGTGCAGGCTAGATAAAGCCTAGATTTCTGTAAATGGAACATTAAGAATGATTTTGGTGAAGGCTCAGGAGAGAAGAATTATAAGGAAAAACTGAAACTTCTTACAGGTTAGTTACATGGTCACAATCAAAATGTTGATAGAAATATGAATGAGGTCTCAGGTGGAAATGAGAAACAAAGTGCTATAAACTGGAGAAAAGGCCAATCTTGTTATAAAGTGGCAATAAACTTGACTGAATTGAATTGTGTCCATGCCCAAGGGCTTTGTGGAAGGCACTATTTAAGGGCAATGAACTAGGCTATCTTGTGGAAAAAATACCTGTGCAGTAAAACTTTCAGGGTACCATGTGGGTTCTTTTAATCACATATACTAAAATGCAAGAAGAAATAAATGATTTAAAGGCTAAATTTATAATCAAAAGGGAAACAGAACAGGATTTGAAGGATTCTTACCCTGGCCATGTGGTAGAAAATAAAAAAGCATTTTCTGGAAAGAAAACCAAGGGTGTGGCCAAGCAATGTTTGATAAGGAGACTATTATGGATAGAGTGAAGCCAGAGGCTATTCATTAGGACAATGAGAGAATGACCCCAATTGCACCTTAAAGATTACTGATGCCACCCCTTCCATCAAAGGTAAAAAGTGCCAAGGCCTGGAGGAAGGAAATATGTCCATAGAGAGGCCTAGGGTGCCCATGATACCTTAGGGTAACCCTAACCCTGCATTCCAGGACAGCGCTCCTCAGCTGCACCAGCCATGGCTCAAGCAGACCTTAGTGTGGCTCAGCCCTCCACTCTGGAAGGCACAAGCCATAAACCATGGTAGCATTAACATGGTGCTAATTCTGCAGGTGCACAGAAATGCAAGAGATGTGGGGGCATGTATTCCTCCACTGAGATCTCAAAGAATGTCATGGACCATCTGAGAACCCAGGGAGAGACTTTTCACAGAAGTGAAGTCACTGCAGACAGCCCTCAGTAGTGCAATGCCCATGGAACTGAGGTCAGAGTGACAGCAGAGTGTCCCCGCTCTGATAGGTGAGAAATGCCATCTCTGTACCTTTAACATTCATTTATCTTATGAGTGAGATTTAACATCAGTTCATATGTTTAAATGTCATTTTCACATCTTCCATGTGACATCTCAGGGTTTTGTTCATTTTTCTGTCAGGATGTCTCTTGAATTTTAAGAGTTCTTTATATGTTAGGGATCTGTATCTTGATATATGTTCCCAGGTTTTTTCCAGTTTTTTTTTTTTTTTACATTGTCTGTGGTGTTTCCTACTATGCAGAAGTTAACTTAGTTTTTGGGTAGTCAAATTTGTGAATTTTTCTTCTTTTATCTGGATTTTGAGTCATAGTCAGAAAGTCTTCATTTACCTTTATGTTAATATAATTCACCTGATTCCTTCTAGTACTTGTATGGTATTAAATATTGCTGAATAGAAAATTAGCGTACTGGCACTTTGGTCTAAAGAAATTCAAAATAAGGTACAGAAAGACAGCAAGACAGAAAATATGAAAGGGAGACCAAGAGACATGAAGGAGAGTGTGAGAATGTCTAATGTAAGATTAGTTAGAATTTCACAGTAAGATTACAGAGGGGAAAAAAAGGCAATATTCAAAGAGATAATGACTAAGAATTTTCCAAAATTGTGGAAATATACCATTTCTCAGATCAAGTAATCCCAATGTGCCCTAAGCAAGATAAATGAAAAGAAATTCTCACCTACATATTAAAACTGCACCAAACCAAAGACAAAATCTTCAGAGCAGCTAGAAAGAAAAGACAAAATAGAACTCTGCAATGAGATGGATGTTAGATTGCTGACTTCTCAAAAGCAATAACTGAAGTCATAAGACAGTGAAATAACATTTTCAATGTGCTGAGAGAAAATCCCTGCCTGACAGCTAGAATTTATACAGAGCCAAAACTATCTTTCAAGATTGATGGAGATATAGAGACATTTAAGACACATTCAACTGAGACAGTTTATCATCAATAGGCTGTCAGCAAAGGAAATTCTAAAGTATTTACTTTAGTTCAAAGGAATGTGATCCCAGATGGGCGATCTGAAATGCAACAAAAAATAGTGAGCAAAGATATTAGTAAATATGTGAGAAAATGAATAAAATAAATATCAACCATATAAAACAATAATGACAAAGTCTAATTTGTCTCATTAAAAATTGCATATAACTAAAATACTGGATAAAATAGAATATAAGCAGGAAGGAAGTAATCACAGTTGAAGTTTTCTAAGATTTTTATTTTGTTCAAGAAGAGGGTAAATATGTTGACTTTAAAATCCCCTGAGTATTCTTAAATAAACATTCATACAACCATGCAGAGGTTAATATCTAAATATACAAAGACCTCTTACAAGCTGACAGTAAGAAAACTAATTTTAATAGCCACAAGTTGGTTCAACCACACATAACAGAAAATCCAGATTTACAGTGATTTAAACAGAATAGACATTTTTGCCTCATATAAAAGAAGTCTGGAGTTAGGCAATCAAAGACTCGAGCTCCTTCTTTCTGTTCAATCATCTTAGCATAGGACTTCCATCTTCAAGTTCACTTTATGATCCGAGTTTTCTGCTAGAACTCCAGACATCATATCTGCATTCTAAGAAGCAGGAAGAATTAAGAAAGAAGAGGCGACAGCAGTAAGGCAGGAGGTAAAAGGGGTAAGTCAGCTAAATCGGCTACTTTTAAGCGACCTTACCTGAAGTCCCACAGAACACTTCCACTATAAATTATCATCCAGAATTTAGGCACATAATTCTAGCTAAAACTTGGGATGCTATAACAAAAGAAAAAGAGAATATGGATATTTGATGGGCAGCTAGTATTCTCTGAAACAACAGGAAATGAGCTGAAGATGTACAAAGGCAATTTATAGTTTAAGAAATTCCGAATGGTTAAAAAATATGTAATAGGATATAGAAACTGACTGACTGGTTGTCAGCAAAATGCAACTTTAAAAATGAGATATTACTTTTTGCCAGATAGGAATAAATTAACAGGATTAATAATATCTTTTGTTGGTAGAGTCGTATAGAAAAGAATACTCTCATGTGTTGCTGGTAGAAATGTAAATTTTGACTGCCTTTTGAAAAAAATTTGACAACATCATGTATAATTAAAATACATATACCTTTGGCCAGGCCTGGTGGCTCATGCCTGTAATCCCAGCACTTTGGGAGGCTGAGGCAGGCCCACCACCTGAGGTCAGGAGTTTGAGACCAGCCTGGGCAACATGGCAAAACCCCATCTCTACTAAAAATACAAAAATTAGCTGGGCGTGGTGGTGCGTGCCTGTAGTCCCAGCTACTTGGGAGGCTGAGGCAGGAGAATCGCTTGAACCCGGGAGGCAGAGGTTGCAGAGAGCCAAGATCATGCCACTGCACTCCAGCCTGGGCAACAGAGCAAGATCCCATCTCAAAAATAGATAAAATAAATAAATAATAAAATATATATACCTTGATTCATGAACCTTACTCCTGGAAAGCTAGCCCATCAAAATAAAAGCATTAGTACAAAAATATAAACATAGACACACAGACATATTTATTTCAGCATCATTCACAGTGGAAAAATATAAAACTGGAAACTAAATTAATGCTTATCAATAGGAGGATGAATGAATTATGATATATTCACACCATCAAATATTGTGCATCCATAGCAAAGGATGAAATAGTTTTCTACCAGGTGGAAGGATTGTTATGAGGTATTAAGTTAGAGAAGTAAGAGACAGAAAAATGCATGTAATAGGATTCTATTTTTCTGAGTTTTAGCTGTTTGTGTATGATTATAAAAGCATGAATAAAAATGTGAAAGAATACACAGTATTTTGTCACATGATTTCTAGGGTGGGAAACAATGTTGGGAAGAGTAGGTGTGTGAAGTCAAACTGAGCAAAAAACTTTAAAGGATGACAAAATGAAAAAAGAATGTATGATATAATCACATATGTGTTTATTTAAAAATTATGAGTCCTTCCCCATAGAAATTGTGAACTAATTCCCAGGATTTTCAGCAAATTGAGATGAAAACTCCCCCTTCTTTAAGGTGGTGCCTCATTTCTGCTTCTACCTCATTAGAGAGGAAAAATGGGGTGGGGGATGAATAAGGGAAGAAGAATTTCCTCCACTAGATGGCAACAAGTCACAGGATTCGTACAGGAGCCCATTTATTATAGATGGGACACAAACTTACAGCAGGATCAGGAAGCAAACTGCCTTAACTATCACGTGATAGTTATTATGCAATGAAATCTCCTAAAGAACTTTTTTTTACATGCTAATTTCCACAATGCTTTCAATAAACTCTAGTTTGAGTCTTCTTAAATCATTTCTGCTTACAGTCAGAATTGGGCCTACAAAGGAAGTTCTGTCTCTTTGTCAGAATCGAGTATTTTTAAAACATTGATACTTCCATCCTGGCCCTTCCAGTCAGAATCTCCAAGGTTCCAATTACTGTCTCTCAACTGAATTACAAAGTGGAGAAGCAACTATTAATGGTGTACCAGAAATCAATTCTCCTTCCTATGCTTCTGGAAAAGTTACATGTAAAACTTCAAGCCATGGTTATTGAAAAGTCTAGTGTAGAAAAGACTATTGCCAGTCAGTGCAATTTTCAGACCAAACAACAGGGACTGGTTATGACATAAATGTTCTGCTGGCATAGCATTTTCTCCTGGAGGCACTCCTAACTCTTTACATATGGTATTTCACTAAGACTTACACAAGCCCTGAGAGATGAGTGCAGGGAGGAGTGGAGAAGGAAGAGAACATCTGTTCAACAGTTGTGGAAGCCGACACATTTATTCAAGGTCAGTAATAACTAAGACATTTTTAAAAGCAAACACTTACTGGATTGTCTCTCACTGCATAGCTTCAAAATTAGTTCTCTGCTTCTTTCAAAGAAATCAATATGCACACAGGAAATCAAATTGGCCATTTTACTTTCATTTTCAGAACAACATAAGCACAAGTTCTCAGGGGAATTTCAAATTGTCCATCCTTTAGTTAAGAGAGTTCACATTCTTAATACTGAAGGATAGGATTGCTACAGACAGAACTATGAAAGTTGATTTCACTTATTTCAATGAGTGAAAATTTATTGAGGAGTCCAATCAAAAACTCCACAGAAAATGAATACAGGAGGCTGGGCATGGTGGCTTACACCGGTAATCCCTGCACTTTGGGAGGCCAAGGTGGGCAGATCACGAGGTCAGTAGTTCAAGACCAGCCTAACCAACATGGTGAAATCCTGTCTCTACTAAAAATACAAAATTAGCTGAGCGTGGTGGCACGCACCTCTACTTCCAGCTACTCAAGAGGCTGAGGCAGGAGAATCACCTGAACCCGGGAGGCAGAGGTTGCAGTGAGCTGAGATCATGCCATTGCATTCCAGCCTGGGCAACAGAGCAAGACTCCATCTCAAAAAAAAAAAGAAAATGAATAATGAATACAGGAAATACACACACACACACACACACACACACACACACAGAGGACAATGTCTCCCTCTTGTGGTTCCACAAATTCACTGCTTTACCCTTTCATATGAATAGGACAGTAAGCATACAAAATAACGAGCAGATAATCACACATTGAATATAGCATCTAAGAGCACTGGAATTCAGCAGATAAATGATAAGAAATACCTAAAGCAGGAAGAAAGGGGAAATAAGGCATCCTGCTTGGTGGGGATCAGTCCAGAGAGGCTTTCCAATGCAAGAAAAGGGCAAGTGAGTGACCCCAGTGATCCCACATTCCCACTGTAGACCCCTGCATCCTAGCCATGGAAAAGTCCCTAGGCCATCATGGGCCCTGAGACTAACAGAGGGATCTGCCTGTAGACCTTGTGAAGACATTGCTCCAGAAAGGAACCTTAAGCTGTGTTCCATACACTGCCTGAGCACTAAGTAGCTACAGCAAGGCACCATTTTGAGAGCCCAGCCCTGCTGCATCTTGCCCCAGGGCCCAACAGACCCTACATCTCCACATCTCTGAGGCTGCATTGACATTCCTCACCTGCAGCTACTGTCACAGCTAGCTGCTGCCTCCAGGGGAGGCATGAGTCACTAGCAAGCATAAGCCACTAACAAAGACCCCACTGTCCCCAGCAGAAAAGCTGCCGCAGATTTTAACATGCCACGAGGACAAACATCCCTGTCTATAGCAGCAGCCACTATAAACTGCCACACCTAGAGCCAAAGTGCAGAGTATATGCTCTCCATCTGCCTGCACATGGCTCCTGTCACTGAAAGCAACCCTGTCATCCCTAGTATCAGGACTGTAGCACAGTCACTGTCACCACCACCCAAGCATTTTGCCTTGGGCCTGGCATCACCCTCCCCATCCAGTGCCTGAGCTTGCCATTAGGGGATGGACCACCAGGCCCAGTCCACAGCTATAGACACATTAGCAGTCTGTCCAGGGGCCAGAGGTCAGGCCCACCCAACCTGCCACTGCTACCACAATGGGCACCCACCTGCATGTGTCAGCTACAGGCCTAGGGACTGGCCTACCTAGCATGTTACAACCACTGCCAACACCAGTGTGGATTGTTAGGACCCAGAGATTAGTCACACCACCACTACTAGTGCCATTGTCCACACCACACCCACTTCCCAGGGGTCCAAGAGTCCATCCACCTGCCTGGCCTACCACTGCCACTACTGGGACCCTAGCAAGTGACCTGGAGGCCAAAGAATCAGTCCACTTGGACATGACATCACTGGTGTAAGCATACTCCATCCTTGGACCCAAGAACAGGCACACCACTGCCACCACCAGAACATGAGGACAAGCCCATCTGGGATCCCCATGCATAGCAAAACTTCACCACAGCCTCCACTAACAATCACACCCTAAGCCACTGAAGAAATCACAGACCCTACTGACACTGTTCATAACCAAAGAAATTATATAGAAACTGAACTACTGTATGTACCCAGAATCTGTCAAAGTGCTCTACTCAACCAACACTATAGACATATCTTCAGGAAAAAAATCCTCCCGTCTGCAAGAAAATGCAAAAAATTGAAATAAGTGACTAATACACCAGATGTGCAGATATCAATGCAAGGATACAGGAAACATGAAAAGGCAAGGAAATATGACACTTTCAAATGAACAAAATAATTATTCAGCAACAGATTCCAATTAAAAATACTGGAAATAATGATATTAAAGAAGCTCAGTGAGATATAAGAGAATATAGAAAAACAACACAAAGAAATGAGAAAAAAATTTAAGATTTGAATGAGAAAATTTCCAAGAGGTAGATATCATAAGAACCAAACAGGAATTCTGGAATTGAAAAATTCATTAAATGAAATATAAAATATACTCAAACATTTCAACAATAGATCGAGCAGAAGAATTTTAGAACTTGAAGATGGGTATTTCAAAATAACACAGGCAGATTAAAATAAACAAACAAGAATAAAAGAAGCCTATGTGACATATGGGACACTACAAAAGAACCAAATATTCAAATTTTTGGTATACCAGAAGGTGAAAAGAAAACAAAACCGTTAGAAAAGCTCTTTAATAAAATAATAGCTGAACACTTCCCAAATCTAGCAAGACATTTAGACACCCTGATACAAGAAGCTCACAAATCTCCAAATAGATCCAACCCAAAAAGTTCTTTTTCACAGCACATTATAGTCAAATTGTCAAAAGTCAAAGACACAGATGCTAAAAGCAGCATGAGAAAAGCATCTAGCCCTTTATAAGTGAACCCCTATCAGACTTACAGCAGATTTCTCAAAAGAAACCTTACAGACCAGGAGAGACTGGAATTATATATTCAAAAGACTGAAAGAAAAAAGCACCAGCCAAGGATACT
This sequence comes from Papio anubis, assembly GCF_008728515.1. NCBI lineage: Eukaryota > Metazoa > Chordata > Mammalia > Primates > Cercopithecidae > Papio > Papio anubis. The sequence continues at coordinate 144,776 of NC_044996.1, read as the reverse complement.
ATACTGAATGAAGTTATTCTTCACAAATGAAAGAGAAATAAAGTCTTTTCCAGAAAAGCAAAAGCTGAGAAAATTCATCACCACTAAACCAGCCTTGTGAGAAATGCTTAAGGGAATCTTACACTTGGAAGCAAAAGAATAATATAATTAAAATGGCCATAAGTCCAAAGCAATCTAAAGGTTCAATGCAATCTCTATCAAAGTACCAATGTCATTTTTAATCCTAAATTACATATGGAACTAAAAAAAAGCCTGCGTAGCCAAAGCAATCCTAATCAAAAAGAACAAAGCTGAAGAAATCACACTACCTGACCTCAAAATATATCACAATGCTATAGTAACCAAAACAGCATGACTTGGTAGAAAAACAGACACTGGAATAGACTAGAAAAGCCAGACATTGATCCACAAATGTATAGCCAACTGATTTTTCAACAAAAGTGCCAAGAATGTACACTAGAGAAAGAACACCTCTTCAATAAATGGTGCCAGGATTTTGGGAGGCCAAGGTGGGTGGATCTCGAGGTCAGGAGATCAAGACTATCCTGGTTAACATAGTGAAACCCCGTCTCTACTAAAAAAAATACCAAAAAAAATTAGCCACGTGTGGTGGCGGGCACCTGTAGTCCCAGCTACTCAGGAGGCTGAGGCGGGAAAATGGCATGAACCTGGGAGGCGGAGCTTGCAGTGAGCCAAAATCACATCACTGCACTCCAGCCTGGGCAACAGAGCGAGACTCTGTCTCTAAATAAATAAATAAATAAATAAATAAATAAATAAATAAAATGGTTCCAGGAAAACTGGATATCCATATGTGGAAGAATAAAACTGGACCTCTGTTTCTCATCGTATTCAAAACTCAACCAAGATAGATTAAAGACTTAAATGTAAGACCCAGAAGTATAAACTTACTAGAAGAAAACACAAGGGAAACACTTCAAAACATTGGTCTAGGAAAAGATTTTATGGCTAACACCTCAAAAAGACAGGTAACAAAAAGAAAAATAGACAAATAGGACTACATTAAACAAACAAGTTTTTGCACAGCAAAGGAAATAATCAACCGAGAGAAGAGACAACCTGTTGAAAATAGTGGCAAAACTATTCATTTGCCAAGGCAATAATATCCAGAATATACAAGGAACTCAACTCAACAGGAAATAAATAATCCCCTAAAAGTAGACAAAGGACATGAATAGACATTTTTCAAAAGAAGACATACAATTGGCTAAGAGGTATATGAAAAAAATGCTCAACATCATGGAAATGCAAATAAAGGCCTCAATGAGATATCATATTACCCCAGTTAAAATGGCTATTATTAAAAAACAAAATAATAGACACTGGCTAGGATGAGGGGAAAAATGCTGTTGGTGGGAATGCAAACTAGTGCAGCTACTATGGAAACCAGTGTAGAGATTTCCCAGAAAACTAAAAATAGAACTACTACAATTTGACCCAGCAATCTTACTGCTGGGTATCTATTCCAAAGAAGAGACATCCTTATATCAAATACCTACACTTACATATTTATTGCATTACTATTCAAATCAGCCTAAGTGACCATCAACAGGTGATGAATAAAGAAATGTGATATATCTACCCAACAGAATACTACGTGGCCATAAAAAATAATAAAATCATGTCATTTTCAGCAACATGAATGAAACAACTGTGAAATAAGTCAGGCAAAAAGACCAATATTGCATGTTCTCACTAATGTGGAAGATAAAAAATTTTGATCACATAGAGGTAGATAGTGAAATGATAGATACAGAGACTGGGAAGGGTGAGTGGAGTGGAAGGGAGAAGATAAAGATAAGTTGGTAAAAAGAGTACACACATAAAGTAAGATGGAAGGAATAAATTTAATGTTTGATAGCAAAGTAGGGTGACTAGAGTTAACAAAAATGTACTGTACTCAGGTGATGGACACACTAAATACCCTGTCTTCTTTTTTGTGTTTAGTTTGATTTTTTCTTTTTTTAGTAAACTGTTTTTTTCTTTCTCATTTCTTTTTGTGTACATGTTTTAGGTATTTTTTTCTGTGGTTACCATGGGGGTTGCATTTAACATTCTAAAGTTATAACACTCTATACATTTTTACTTTTACCAGCTTAACTTCATTAACATAGAACTATGGTCCTAAATTTTTTATTATTTCAGTTACTGTACTTTTCAGTTCCAGAATTTATTTCTGGTTTTTTAGGTTTTCTTTCTCTTTATTAATATTTCCATTTTGTTCATATATAATTTTTTTGACTTATTCTATGTTTTCCTTCAGTTCTTTGAGCATCTTTAAGACAGTTGTTTTAGTCTTTGTGTAGCAGATCTGCTATCAGGTCTTTTTCAGGGATAGTTTCTGTTGGTTTATTTTTTCTTTGAATGGGCCATACTTTTCCAGTTCTTTGTATGCTTTGTGATCTTTTACTTATTGAAAATTGGACATTTGAATCTAATAATGTGGTAATTCTGGAAATCAGATTCTCCCCCTTCTCCAGAATTTTCCAGCTTTTTTTGTTTTTTTATCATTATAGGCTGTACCTGTGCAAGGACAGTTATAGGCTAATACTAAAAACGAGGATTCGCCTGAGGTGTAAATTGCAGGTCTTCTCAGACCTTTTCTGAGCCCACGCCTTCCTTTGTGTATGTTCTGTGACTTTCCAATTTGCTCCGTATATGCAGTTGCTTTTAAATATCTAGTCTTCAATATCTGCTTCCCAAAAAGGGAAGCAGAGAAAAAGGAAGGGAGGAAAATGGCATTGGCCCTTTAAATCACCTGGGAGTCATTTCAGCCCAAGGCAGAGGGACTTGCAACAACAATGTGGGGAGGTGCAACAAAAATGTTTGCCACCATTTTTGTCTGCATCTCCATGACCAGAAGCAGCAACTCAGAATCACAGCATAGATCCTTGATACATTCTGCTTCAGGAATATGTGCACAGTTGCCTGCCATGGGGCTGAGGGGTGGGAGTTGGGTTGAAATTGACTAAAATCAACTGAAAGTTACCATCTAAGGCAGGGGTCCCCAACCCCCGGACTGCGGACCAGTACCAGTCCGTGGCTTAGGAACCGGGCCGCACAGCAGGAGGTGAGCAACGGGCAAGTGGGCATTACCACCTGAGCTCTGCCTCCTGTCAGATCAGGGGAATCATTAAATTCTCATAGGAGCCCGAATGCTATTGTGAACCGCGCATGCAAGAGACCTAGAGAATCTAGCTGTAGTTTCACCCCGAAACCATCCTCCACCCCACAGCCTGTGGAAAAATTGTCTTCCATGAAACCAGTCCCTGGTGCCAAAAAGATTGGGGACCACTGATCTAAGGCCTCCCTGGGAAGTTGCAAGCTTTCAATAGACTCCAGAGTTCCAAAATGGAGTCATGCATGGCATAACAATGTTTTAATCAATGATGGACTGCATATATGATGGTGGTCTCACGATATTATAACATTGTGTTTTTACTATAACTCTTCTGTTTAAGATACACAAACAGTTACCCTTGTGCTATAGCTGCCTACAGTATTCAGTACAGTATGCAGTACAACTTTGAAGCCTAGGAGCAATAAACTATACCATATAGCCTAGGTTTGTAGTTGGCTGTACCATGTAGGTTTGTGTAAGTACACTCTATGATGTTTACACAATGATGAAATTGCCTAACAATGTGTTTCTCAGAATCTATCCCTGTTGTTAAATGACACACAACTGTAGTTAAATCAGATTATGCCAGTGCAATTGTATCTAGGTGGAGAGACAGATTTTAGATGCTTCCTACTCCACCATCTACCCAGAATCATGAATAGTGTCTTTAAAAGAATTTTTTTTTATGTTTGACAAAGTATACTTAATCAATTATTTTCATTAAGGACTGTGATTTTTGTGTAATATCATATAAAGCTGTCTAACTGAAGAAGCTTGGCATTTTCCCCAGCTTCCCTACTGTAGTACTCCAATATAGGAAGTGGGAAGCTTTGTAATTATAATGAAGGAAAATTGTAATTTATATCTGCCTTGTAGGAACTATAGATATTGTCAAGTAAAAGGAAATATGATTTTTTTCCTAACTTCATTGCTAGGTTTCAATATGCTAAAGCAGGCACAGAGTGGACTCTAGGAGTAAAGCTAGGGATCTCTAAGAAAGGTACTCACATATGGACGAATAAATTGTTGTTAGGGATATGTGACCATGTAAAAATCTAAGAGATTCTATCCAATCATATGGTTGGAGTGAGAAGGGAAATTTCCAGAAGAAAGGTGGTGCTGGGCAAACAAAACCATAGATGTTCACTTCAGCTGAATTGCTTGCTCCCATTCTTGACTTTAACTTTTTTTAAAACTATATTTAAAAAAATATATGCCTAATTCAATTATAAGAACACTTTATATATATTTAGGACCATAACCTTTTGTCTGGCATATATATTGCAAACATATTTAAGATATTGTTAGTACTTTATTTTAATTACAGTATTTTAAAGAAATTTTAAATTTTATATAATCAGATATGTAACTGTTTTTATTATTTCTGCCTTTTCTTTGTTGCTTAGGGAAAAGGGCCTACATAAAGACTCTCCTATATTTTTCTCCACTTCTTTTGTTTAATTAATTAATTAATTAACTTTATTTTTTGAGACAGAGCTTCACTCTTGTTGTCCAGACTGGAGTGCTATGGCATGATCTTGGCTCACTGAAACCTCCACCTCCTGGGTTCAAGTGATTCCCCTGCCTCAGCCTCCCAACTAGCTGGGATTATTGGCATATGCCACTATGCCCGGCTAATTTTTTGTATTTTTAGTAGAGATGAGTTTTCACCATGTTGGCCAGGCTGGTCTTGAACTCCTGACCTCAGGTGACCCACCCGCCTCGGCCTCCCAAAGTGCTAGGATCACAGGCGTGAGCCACCACGGCTGGCCTCCTTTGCTTTCTTTTTTTATGTTTAACTATTTTTTCCACCTGTAGTGTATTTTGATGTATGCTTATGAAGAATGATCAAATTTAGTTTTTTACTGTAATTGATAAAACAACCCATTCTTTTCTAACTAATTTGAAATGATACACTTTTTTATATAGCAAATATTTATGCATAGTTGCACTTATTTTTTCCATTCTGTTTTTTGTTTCTATTATTTTACAGCTAACAAATGTTTTAATTATTGTAGCTTTATAATGTTTTATAAAAGTGAAAATTACTCCCTGGTATTTTTTTCAGAATGCTATTGGCTATTCTTGTACATAACTTTTCCATATGAACTTAGGGATCATTTTAACAGGTCCCTTCCCACAAATAATCCTATTCGGATACCTATAGAAATTGAATTAAACCTAAAAACTAAATTGGGGGCCGGGCATGGTGGCTCACGCCTATAATCCCAGCACTTTGGGAGGCTGAGACAGACGGATCACCTGAGATCAGGAGTTCGAGACCAGCCTGGCCAACGTGGTGAAACCCCATCTCTAATAAAAATACAAAAATTAGCCGGGCATGGTGGCAGCCACCTGTAATCTCAGCTACCTGGGAGGCTGAGGCAGGAGAATCTCTTGAACCTGGGAGGCAGAGGTTGCAGTGGGCCAAGATCATGCCATTGCCCTCCAGCCTGGGCGACAAGAGTGAGACCTCCTCTCAAAAAAAAAAAACTTTAAAAAAAAAAAAAACCCTAAATTCGGAAGAAATAAACACCTCATGACATTGAAATCTTATGACATTTCCCCTTCTAGGAACATAGTAAGTTTGTCCAATTATGAAAGTATTCTTTTAAGTACTTCAGTAAGGTTTTAAAGTATCGTACATATCCTACTATTACACAGATTTTTATTGTATTGTTTTGTTTCTGTAGGTGTTACTTTTTCAGCCTATCTTGTAAACCGTTATTTTTTTTGTTTATTGGAATAGAAAGCTATAGATTTTAAATTACATTTATAATGCCATACTGAATCTTCTTATGAGCTCTAATGGTTTTTCAGTCAGTTGCCTTGAAATTTTTAAAGTACAAGTAGGTAATAGTGAATTTTACAAATAAAAATAATTGTTTTTACTGCTACTGTTTTGTTCTTACTTATTGAATTCAATATATAGTACATTCATTTTCAGTCTTGTTTAGTAACCAAGGTACTTAAGGATTTATAAGTTCCTCAACAACAGTTTTTACTACAACCGATAAATTTTGAAAAGTAGTACTCTCTTTGACCATATTTTTAAATAGTCTGTAGTTGTAATTTGTATTTCTTATTTGATCCAGGATTTATTTGCAGGATGTTTTTTTAAAATGTCCCAGTAATTGTGATTTTGTACAAACACTGAATAATTTCCAGTTTTTAAATACAATTGTGACCATTGTGTTTAGCTTATATGATCTCTATTTTGAGACTCAGATGAGATTTTGTGACATAGTACCAGCCCAAATTTCCATAGTGCTGAAAAAGAAAACTTCTTTTCTTGTATAAATGTGAATATTTAACCACATTTATTAATGTTTATCTCCTTGTTTATTTTTATCTACATGATATGTCAAAAACTGTCATGAGAATGTATGAAAGATTGTTAAATAGGCAAAAATGATTGGGTGTCCATTTAGTGGAATACTGGGCAATGGAATTCCAGGTGATCTGATTTTGTAGAGTTGTGTGTCTTTGTCTTTGACATGGCTATTTTACAACTCTAAAAGTTGTAGAAAACTAATGGCAGTATAAATGATTTTTGTCCCTAGAAACACAAATGTGCAAAGTCCAGTAGAGACACAAGTGATTTGCATACTATATAGAAAACATGATTCTGAACAATTTTTTATCTGTTAAAAAATTCATTTCAGTATTCTAAACTGTGTGTGTGTGTATATATATACAGTCTGCTCTTCAGATTTTACTTTTATTTTTAATAATTACAGGTGCATAATAGGTGTATATGTTCATGAAGTACATGTAATGTTCTAATATAGGCATACAATGAGTAATATACACATCAGGGTAATTGGGGTAGCCATCATTTCAAGCATTTATCATGTATTTGTGTTAGGGGCATTCCAATTCTACCGTTTTAGTTGTTTTAAAATATATATTATTGTTGACTACAGTTACCCTGTTGTGCTATAAAATATCTTATTCATTCCATCTAACTATATTTTGGCACCTATTAGCCACCCCCACTCCCCACTACCCTTTCAGCCTCTGGTAACCATTATTCTACTGTCTATCTCCATGAGTTTAATTATCTTACTTTTTAGCTACCACACTTGAATGAGAACTTGTGAAACTTGTCTTTCTGTGCCTGGCTTATTTCACTTAATATAATATCCTCCAGTTCCATCCATGTTGTTGCAAATGACAGAATTTCATTTTTTATGGCTGAAAAATATTCTATTGTGTATATGTACCACATGTCCTTTATCCATTCATCTGTTGATGGACTCTTAGGTTCATTCCGTTTGGTTCTTTTTTGTAGTTTCTATCCCTTTGTTGATTTTATCATTTGGTTCAGGAATCGCTTTCCTGATTTTGTTTGCTTACCTATCTGTGTTCTCTGTTAGCTCACGGAACATCTGTAAGATGGTTATTTTGACTTAATGGTCAGATAATTCCTAGATCATGTCTCTAGAGTTAGTTTCTGGAACTTTATTTTGTTCAATTCAGCCATGTTTCCCTGTTTTGTTTTGTTTTCTTTTCTTTTTCTGTATGCCTTGTGATCTTTTATTGCGATTTGGGTATTTAAAAAGATAGCCACCCCTCCCAGTCTTAATGGAATGGCTTCGTAAAGGAGAAGACCTTCACCAATCAGCTTGGCTAGAGAATCTGTGGACCTCTTAACCTCTTCTGTGAGCTTGTGCATGTAATTTCCCAGTGAAAAAGGTTTGCCCCTGTTTACTTCTCAGGAGTTCATATTCTATTATTCCCCTTGGTGTCTATCTGTGGTACTGCAGAATGAGTTGTAGAAGAAAGTGATAATGGCAGGGAGATCAGTTGGAGTCTACTGAAATAGTCCAGAAGAGATATCAAGAGCTGAACTCAAGTACTCACAGTGAAAATGATAAGTTAATAAATTTGGCAGCCTTTACAGAACTTGGAGATTGATTTGATATGAGGGAGAAGATAAAAGACTGGGTTGGGAATAATTCTTAGTTTTTTACTTAAGTTACTATAAGAATGGTGTTATTAACCATGACTGCGGGGAGAATGATGGAGAAATATCCCTTAAATTGGTAAGATGTAAAATGAAAATAAACATTAGTGCTACACACACAGAAATATGACAAAAGTTTACATCACAGATGAGAATACATTAGGGTTTAGCACTTGGTAGAAAAACAGGCATTTTGGCTTCTAACTCTAGAAGCAAGTGATTATCTGTTACCCTTGTGTCACTCAAATCTATATTCACAAGTGGGTTTCTGTATATCCTGCAGTATCACAGTAGTGCTACTGGATTTGGTGTCTTTTTTTATCAAGAGACAGAGTCATGCTCTGTTGCCCAAGTTGTAGTGCAGTGGCACAACACAGCTCACTGTAACCTCAAGCTCTGATGTCAGCATCTTATTGTTCCTGAAAGGTTAGAAAGACAATAGCTGGCATAAACTGTACAAGTGTAGAAAAATATAAACACATTCTTAGCTAGGAAGGTACCAGGAAGCCTAAGTATTATCAAGGTATTTGCTGGACAAGATTAAATAAATATATGTGTGAATAGTTTCTTTATTCTCTTTGTTTCCTCAAGCAAACAAGCTTTATTACATATATATTTATATATTTTTATATATATACATAAATATAATATGTGTGTATAAATATATATAAACTTTATTTATATACATAAACAAGCTTTATTACATATATTTATATATGTAATATGTAATATATATGTCATATATATGTAATAAAGCTTGTTTATGTATATAAATAAAGTTTATTTATATATATATTTATACACACACACACATATATGTAGCAAATGGCAGAAACAGGGAGGCAGGGAGAAGATGAAGGCAACCACATCGACCTTTATTGGTGTTAAAAGACATGGTGCTAAAAACAAAAGGTGGGGAATGAACAAAGTTCAAAAATCATAGTAAACTGAAGACCAAAAGATGGATTAGATTTGTAGTTCTTCCTGAATATCCAATATTATTACAAATTTTTATTGTGTATATCTGGCCATCACATACTTATAACATACTGTCTTAACTTTGAAGTACATTTTCCTACTTAAAAGCTTTGGTCTGACAGTATGAAATGGGAAGATTATTTTTTCATCAGCCAACTTGGAAAATAATTTCATATAACATACTAGGAATAGCATGGAATTAATTTCTTTTCCTTAGGGAAGAAAGAGAAATCACCTTTTAATAGTTTGTTCATCTTAAATACTTTATCCAAATATAGAACTACTTCTATCCACAAAGTACATACCTAGAAAAGTTCAAGAATAGAACTATCCCAGTAATATGGAGGCCAGGTTTCAGGCAACCTCAACTACTTGAAACACCACCCAGAACCTGAAAGCAAAACAGGCCTTTGAAGTACTGAACTAGCTGTCAAGTATGAACTTGCATACTTCATTTTCAAAAAGTATTCTTGCAAACCATCATTCAGATAATATAATAGTTAATATGCATTCATTGTTATTTTTTCTGTACAAGAGACCATGAAATAAACTCCCAGATTCCAATGTTGGGGAAAATTTTGCCTATCAGATAAATACATTCCGTCAGATAATGATAATTTTTAAAAAAACCCAAAAATATGTACTTCTCTTTTCTATTGGCTGCTATGAAGCACAGAGATAAATTTAGCACTCATAAAAAATAAATATTTATCCTAGATTCCTCAGTTTATCTTCTGAATTTCTAATTTCCTTTCCAATCTATTTTTAAACTATCCTACCTTATGTTTTAATACTATAGGGTATCTTAAATCATTTTGTTAAGTTGATAAACTGTGTCATAAATATTTATAATATTTATTTATGGAATAAAAACAGTAAGAAAATGGATAGCAATTTAAGAGACGTCAAATATATCTCAGAAAAAAATTAGTGGAGGGAGAAATTGTGGCATTAAGAATTAATATCTAAAGATACTTCTCTAATTTGAAGATCTCTCTAGTAATATGGTATAGATAGGAAAACTCAGCAACAGCTGCAACCCAAATTTAGAGAATATCATTTCTTTTGACGTGTTGATATTTGGCCAGAATACACCATTATAGCTACACCAATACTTAAAATATTGAGATAAAGGTACTTAAGTACCCATTTTTAATCTCTGCCTTGAGCCTTCTGAGTGTTTCCCTGTTGTCCCTGCCCATTGGTCATCTTTGAGATTCAGCAACACAGCAGGGGTTTCCTGTTCTGCTGGGTTTCTGTATATCCTGCAGTATACCAGGTGTTAAATCTTTTTAATATTATCCCTCTCTCCATCTATTCTCTCCCCTCTAGTTTTTATGTGGAAATTAATTTTGCTTTCTGAAGAATGGATGATGTTATAACCATAAAATTCCACTTTCTGAACTGGAAAGGAAAAAAAAAAACAAACAAAAGAACACTGGAATAAAACTGAATAAAACTGAAACATCTCATTATACTCTATAATTCAAAAGTATTAAAACTTAGAACAACTGGAACATAATCATCTCATTTTAATCCTTTCCTTTAAAATAGGCTCTAACAAATGACAAACTGGGAACTATCTGCAACAGACCAAGAGTCAATGTCTTTACCCTATAAAGAATCTTTGCAAATATATAAGAAAATCATACCAATAGAAAAACAAAACAAAGCAGAACAAGTATTCACAAAATAATTAAAAACAAACAGCAATAAAAATAATTTTAAAGCAAAAACACTTTTACAAAGGTTTAAGTTCATTAGTAATTAATAAATGCAAGTGAAAATGAGTTAATTATAATTTATTGCCTATGAAACATCCACAGATAAGATAGAATTAAAATAGCAGCACTGACTACAGTATGAAAAACTTATTTTCATCACTTAATGTCCAGGTGTTGGAAATAAATTTTTGGTGCCACAAAAGAAATAGCACTTGAACATAAATTTTCTCAGCAAGGCAATTTTACTTCTATAGAAGGGTGCACCTTGTGGATGGAGCAATGGCGAGAACACACCTGAACAAGGGAGGGGAAGGGATTCTTATCCTTGACGTAGGTAGCCCCTACTGCTGTGTCATTTCCCTATTGGCTAGGGTTGGACCGCACAGTCTAAACTAATTCCGATTGGCTATTTTAAAGAGAGCAGGGGTACAAGCCAGAGAGGCAGGGTGAGCAGTTTCGGCAGGAAAGACAGTCATGGAACAGGTGACTAAAGGAGACTCAGGTCAGAGCAGGTGACCAGGGGTGATTCAGGATGGAGCAGGTGACCAGGGGAACAGATGTGAACTACTGATTAGAGCTGGCAGGAAGGTTGTTTACTGAAAATAGGGGCAAGGAGATGAAGAGAATGAGAAAGTTAAACTTTCAAATTGAGAACAAAGACCTGAACATACTGACATATTGATTATTTGAACAGAAACTTAGAACTCACTGTATTTAACACAGGGAAAGAGTAAATCAACTGGTATAATCTTTTCTGAAAAAAAATCTGACAATATACGACAATAGTTTTTAAGATTTGTATGTCCTTTGACTCAGAGATTCCAATTACAGAGACTTATCTGTGGCTGACTGCCACGGTTACCACTTGAGACCGTCATTACAACAGTTACTAGTGTCACTACTTGAGACCGTCATTACAAGACTGAATGAAGGGACAAATGTAGAAATGAAAACTTAAGACAAAAGAAACTGTTTTAAAGAAGGGTCCAGGGGAAGAAGAAGAGAGTTCCCTGCGTCTAGTGAGCAAAGGCAGCCCCTGAGCTTCCACAGCCTTTCATATTTATTGAGTAGCAAGAGCAGGGAGGAGGAGGTAATGATTGGTCAGTTGCTTAATTGATAACAGGTTCATATTATTACTAACAAACAGGCTTCAGATGTACGTAATCACAAGAAACACTGCGCTTGGGTCATGACTGCCCCCAGCATTCCTTCTGGGCAGCTGATGCAGCCTGTCAGTTTACCAACATTCTGCATTTATGAGAACAGTTTGCTGCTTACTCATATAGCCTCCAGTGGTATACTGAGTTGATCAAGACCCTCATTCTTTCGGTCTGTAACATTTATCCTAAGGAAATATTTAAGTTTGTAGATAAAGCTTTGATTACAAGGTATTTTATCACATTATATACAACATAGGTAAGCCAGAAATCTAATTGTTCAACGGTAGGTGTAAGTACTGTAACACACTTACATAATAGAATACTATGTAGTACTTAAGGTGATCTGTAAAACTATACTCAACATGGAAAGAGGTTCATAATACATTACTGAGTGAAATAAATATATTACAAAATATTATGAATGGTATCATCCTGTATTTGTCTTCTCTGTGCCTGCCCTAGTTTTGCTGAATATCAGAGGAAAAAATAACCCCACCATGTTTTATAATAAATTCATGTTCACAAACCTCAAATCAACATATTATCTGACAATCTTACCACTTTTCCCCAAGTTTACTCTTCCCACTCTTTGAGCTGATTAGTCCATAATTATTTCTCTTTCCTCAAACCGCCAATACCACCTCTCCCAACTTATTCTGAGCCAATGAACTTGCTTTCCTTCTGTCATATTCTTAAAATGAAGGAACTATCCTTTGCTTAAAGCTCAATGCCTTCTTACCATCCCCTCTTACCTTCTCTTCTCCTTTAGTCTTTCTCCCCTCCCCACGCCGCCCTCCCTTGCTCGCATCACCAATTTTCCCATCTCTTTTAGATCTTTCTTGCATGCAAATTTGTTCTGGGATCTCCTAGCTTAAATAAAATCCTTTCCTGGACCTTACATCTCCATCTAGCTACTAAATTTCTTCCTCCCTTCAGGGGGAAACTTCTCAAAAGAGTTATCTACACAAGCTATCTCTACTTCATCACCTCTTTGATGTGGCTTTTGTGAACCCAAAAAGTGTCATCCAGGTTGAGGATGCATGCCTGACACAGCCTCAGGAAGTCCTAAGGACATGTGCCCAAGCGTGTAGCTTGCTTTTACACATTTTAGGGAAGCATGAAACATCAATCAAGTACATTTAAGAAATACATTGGTTTGGTCCAGAAATGCGGGACAACTCAAAGAAGGGGGTAGGGGGTCCAGGCTATAGGTAAATTTAAACATTTGCTGGTTGACAATTGGTTGATTTTGTCTAAAGACTTGGGATCAATAGAAAGGAATGCTTGGGTTGTGATGAGAAGTTGCAGAAACCAAAAAGTTTTATCATGCAAATGATGAAGCTTTTAGCTAGCAGGCTTCAGAAAGAACAGGCTGTAAAATGTTTCTTATCAGACTTAAAATCTGTGTTGATTTTAATGCCAGAGAGGTATAATGAGGCGTGTCCAACCCCCACTTCCCTTCATGGTCTGAACCAGTCAGGGTAAATTTTAAGAGCCCTGGCTGAAGAGGAAGTCTGTTTAGATGGTTGGGGGTGCCTTAGAATTTTATTTTTGGTTTACACTTTCATCCCCACAATTCCAATAAAATGACACTTGAAAGTATCAACAATAATATGATTCACGGTCCCAAGTCAACATTTTCCATCTTACTGTTACTCAACCTTTTAGCAGCATATGTGTATCTGACCAAGCCCCTCTTGAAACACTCTCCTATTTCAGCCTCTGTGAGGCCACTTTCACCTGTTTTTTCTCCTACCTCTCTACACACTTTATTGACTTGTCCTGTTCTGGTTGTTATTCCTCTATAAGACCTTTGAAAATCAAAGTTCCTGCGGGCTAGATGCTGCACCCTCTCTTATACATTTCTACCTTGGATGATCTCATTCCTTTCCATGGGTTTATATACCAACTATATGCTCATAACATCCAAATTTATATCAGTAACTCTGACATTTATGAGTTCTAGCATCTAATTAACAAATGTTTGTTTTTAAAAATGTCACACACACACACACAAAAAGTTCCCATTATCCAAGGACAGCTGGCACTGAAAATGCCACCAGAAGGGAATCAACTTAATAGGGGAACAAAATTGCATCACAAATGATAGAAAAGAGCTTTTATTTGGGACTTTAGAAAAATAAAACCAAAAATCATTAAAATAAGCTTATTTAATCTCATTTAAAATATTTTAAATTTTAATTGCAGCTAAGTAATAATTTATAGAATGGACAAAGAATGAAATAAGAACTATTTGAGGGATTCGGGGTAGTTCTCTGATAAAAGTATTGAATGATACAGTATCCTTTACCTCATAAACAGGGTTATTTTTACCAAAATGTTTGAACAATTCACTGTTTCCTCCAAAGGTCTCTCATTAATTGGATATTCAAAATACCCATCACTCATCATCCAAGTAGATTTTTTTCACTTCAACTTAACTGATTTAAATCATTTTTCATGGGCTTTGATGTATTGAAATAGTTATCCAATACCACTTTCAACTTTATGAAATCCTGTGTCTTTTCCAAGATTTATAACTCTACATTGCAATTAATTTCTCTCTTTTTTTTTTTCACTGTTAGCATTCAATAGTCAACAGAGGACCAGTGATATGATGGAGAATAATACATGCTATTGTTTAGCAGAAAGGGGTTTTTTGAGGAGGACTAATTTTATAAGTGGTTAATTTACTGGTGAAAATTTCTATGGTATAAGGGATTTTTCTTTACTATACATCATAACTTATAAGCACTCAGAAAAAAATTTAAAATAATTGTATATATAAAGTCTTGTGAGATATATGCCCCAAATGGCAGGATTAAGGTTGATTTTTATATTTTTCTTATTTCCTGTTAATATTTTCTGATTTTTCTATTACTGGTCATGCATTACTTGTATAAATAAATTATCATGACTTATTAAATGAAAGTAGGCTTTGAATAGTGTTTGAAAACAATGAGGTTTATAGTCCCTGTCTGGTGACAGCTTTCATTTGCATTTGTATTACAAACTGGCAACTGAAATTAGACCTTGGAAAAAAACAAACAACCCCATCGAAAAGTGGGCAAAGGATATGAACAGACAGTTCTCAAAAGAAGATATTCATACAGCCAACAGACACATGAAAAAATGCTCATCATCGCTGGCCATCAGAGAAATGCAAATCAAAACCATAATGAGATACCATCTCACACCAGTCAGAATGGCAATCATTAAAAAGTCAGGAAACAACAGGTGCTGGAGAGGATGTGGAGAAATAGGAACACTTTTACACTGTTGGTGGGACTGTAAACTAGTTCAACCATTATGGAAAACAGTATGGCGATTCCTCAAGGATCTAGAACTAGATGTACCATATGACCCAGCCATCCCATTACTGGGGATATACCCAAAGGATTATAAATCATGCTGCTATAAAGACACATGCACACGTATGTTTATTGCCGCACTATTCACAATAGCAAAGACTTGGAATCAACCCAAATGTCCATCAGTGACAGACTGGATTAAGAAAATGTGGCACATATACACCATGGAATACTATGCAGCCATAAAAAAGATGAGTTTGTGTCCTTTGTAGGGACATGGATGCAGCTGGAAACCATCATTCTTAGCAAACTATCACAAGAACACAAAACCAAACACCGCATGTTCTTACTCATAGGTGGGAACTGAACAATGAGATCACCTGGACTCGGGAAGGGAAACATCACACACTGGGGCCTATCATGGGGAGGGGGGAGGGGGGAGGGATTGCATTGGGAGTTATACCTGATGTAAATGACGAGTTGATGGGTGCTGACGAGTTGATGGGTGCAGCACGCCAACATGGCACAGGTATACATATGTAACAAAGCTGCACGTTATCCACTTGTACCCTAGAACTTAAAGTATAATAAAAAAATAAATACATAAAATAAATAAATAAAAAAGAAAAAAGAAATTAGACCTTGGTAGTCGTGTATTCTAGAGTCATTAAGTCCAAAATTACAGGGTACCAGTTGCTAGGGACAATAAACAGACTTGAAACTACAAAATGAGAGATTAAGGTTATATTTACTAAAGAATATTCTGACAGTTCATGTTGTTAATTCTGGAAGCATGACTGCAAATTGAAAAATCTGACCGCAGTTTAGAATTAAACTGAATCCCATTTTGAGATTTGGGGATTAAATAAATAGGTTGTCATAGTCTCTGCTTTTCCAGCGTTTTCTAAACCACGTTGCTTATCAGAATCATCTGGGTCTCTTGCTGCAAATGCATGTTGCACCCTCAAAAACTTGACTTTGTAGGCCAGGAATCTATGTTATTAGCTAACCGTAGGTGATTCTGAAGTAGCTCATCGATACAACCGTGTTTAGGAATCAATGTTTTAGGCCAATGGTTCTAGGAAGAAATCACCAAGCCCTTGGTGAATGAACATTTACACTCACTTCATGATCACATAACAGAGAGTTTCCTAGGGTATGGTCCTCTTTGGGCAATACAAATTGTGATACAATTTCTACTTTTATCAACTGCCTATCCTTCCCAACCAAAAGAAAGTGAGAATCAACAGTGTTACTCCTCAGTATCAAGTACCAAAAAATAGAATGCAGCAAAATTTGAAAGGGAAAAGCAATCACTTAAAGCAAACCTTTTGTCAGACTCCAAAAATCCAGATCATAAAAAATTTAAAACTGAAAGAATTCTTAGACCAGCTAATTCAACCTCATAATTTTACAGATGAGAGTCAGAAAAATGAAGTCGTATGATAGTGGCAGTTGTTACAAAAACGAGGACACAAGTACTCTTACACTTGTATGTTTTTCCACTTTACCATGTATTTAATGAACCAATGATGAGTATTATTGGAGTTCCTTGAGAGCATGTATCTCTCACACTTCCTGGCACATGATGCCTGGGTTAAAGTTTGTTGAATTGAACGCTCTGTTTAAACTCCAAGCAGTAAAAATTAAAGTCATGGTGATACCTTCTAAACATACTTACCTAGAATGTTGGCCTTTCTAATTTGTCAGGTAAAGCTGTATGAATAACTTTCTCAATAAATCTGGGACAAGTGAATTATGTTGCCTTAATGACTGAAAAAAAGAGAAGTCCCTTTTGTGGGATTTACTACATAAGTAGTAACGGTTTCCCTATTATATCTCTGCCCCCACTCATCCTTGAAGATGCCGTTCGGCTGTGAAGTCAGCTTTTGCTTGGCCACAGAGGAAGCTGCATTGCATTAATATAAAGGGTAGTTTGGAGTCAAAACAGAGTTGCATTTTATTTTCAGCTTTGCTATTAAGGTACTTAACCTCTTTAAATCTAAGTTTTCTCACCATTGTTCACTATATCCTGAGATATATCTACACCATGGATGTTTATGGGTTGTTTTTAAAATTCTACTTGTTGCTGAAATTTCAAGAAATGAATTTCAAGATGATACTACCCAGGACTGTTGGAATATTCATTGAAACCATGTATATTTTTCAAAAACAGAATGTAAGAAATCTTGCCTAACGTATAAGGGGAACTCAACAATTGCAGTCTCCAAGAGGACAGGAACTTCGTTTTGTGTACTGTTGTATTAGTGCCTTGGACATAGCAGAAACTCAGAAAATAATGCTCATGTGTTTCCCTTCCTTCCTCTGCCTACTTTGTTAATAAAATATATCTCATATCAACTATCATTGTATCATGCATAAATATTCTACACTTCTGTTAAATTTGTGTGACTTTCCATTATACTTAGAAATTTACTGTCTTCTTACAAAAAGTATTTCCATCTCTCAACAAAGTTAGTGATCTGCACAGCTGTGCCAAGAAGATGTAGTAATCTTTAATGTAGGAAGATGAACAATTTGAAAAACACACACACATTCCCTGATTTCATTCGTGTTACATATGGACTCATGGCTTTCAAACACTCAAACATAACATGAAAACCATTGCCTTCCCATTCGAGCTACCTGAAGTTTTTGTTCTTTTCCTTACAGGGAACCACCGCAAGCCACAGATTTGAAATAACATTGAGGGCAGTAGTATCAGGAGAAAAATCGTTGGGAATGTGTTGGAGAGAGTAAAAGGGTCCAGCAGGCAGCTGCGTTCTGTCTGGACTTGCACTCCTACCTCCGTGGCTCCAAACTCGGGGGTGGGGGGGGGGGGGGGGTGGGGTGGGGCGGGGGATGATTTAGAGCAACGCCTTTGGGCCTTACTGTATTAGACTATGGGGGTGCACTCCAGCAGCGGTTTTTCCCCATTATTTTAACCGCAGTTTCCTTTCTTTCAGAGAAATGCTTCGTGTGAATCTCCAGCTGGGTGGGGAGGAGGAAAAGAAAAACAAAGCCAATCTGGTCTCCTCGCGTCTTGAAAAAGGTCGCACGGTCCGTCGGCTTGCCGCCGCTCTCCCGAGTCCCGGGCCACGACCTCGACCTCGCATTCAGAAGCCACGTTCAGCATCTAAAGGTAGCGGTCCACTCCCCGTTGGAGTGAAGAGAATGGGGAGAACGCCTTCCCAGAGCAGCTGCCGCCGGTCCCTGTCCCCGGCTCGCTTCAAGCTTTGCAGCCGCTGGGGCATTTCTGATGAGGGCCCTGGGAAGGCCCTCCGAAACATTCCGCCCCTCGCTAGTATTTACTCACTGTCTTCCAACCTTTTTGCTGTGGAATGTGTGCTCCCTGTCCCCATCTTGGGAGAAGGCAGGAACCGAAATGAGGGAGGAGCGCAGAAGCAGACACTTTACGTGCCCAGTTGGAACTGTTCGCTTTGGTCGACCAACACTGATTGCCCATTCCTCTGTGTTCCCTCTTAAAGAACTTCTGAAAATTGCTCCAGAGGGGCGGAGTCGGGAAGCCAAGAGCGTGGGAGGCAAACCTCAGCCCCCTCGCTGTCTGTGAGGCTAGAAGCCTCGGTTTTCCTTATCTGGAAAAGGGGGTTGATAATAATAATAATTACTTCACACCATTACTGCGATGATTAAATGCAGTAATATGTATCTATCTTAGAATACTGTTTGGTACTGAGGAGTGTTAGCCCTTGTCATTAGTATGCATTCTTTCAACAAACTGTAATTGAGCACAAGCTCTGTGCTACCCTGAGAAGAGTGGTGAACAAGACTAATAATGTTCCTGCCCATATGAAATGTATATCCTAATGATGGTAAATGGAAAATAAGCTAGTAAACAGTAAAAATATAATTATTTTAATTATCATAAGAAAATAAAACGAGAAAATACGTACAGAGGGAACATGTGGCACGTGGCTAATGAGAAGCCAGTGCTCATCGAAACTCCATCTGAGGAGGTGCCTGAATAACAAGAAAGACATGCACACAGATCTGGAGGTTCAGCATTCAGTGCAGAATAAACAGCTGAGGCAAAAACTCAAAGGTGAGCACATGCTTGGTCTGTTCTGAGGTGGAAATCAAGCACTTATTATATGACAATGACTTAAAGATGTATTTCTACCCCTGCACGTGTAAGGATAATTTATATGAGCATCTTCATTCTCGCCAAGAGTTGGAGAATGGGAAAGATATGGGAACCTGTCCCAGCTGTTTTCTCATTATTAAAGTGATTGATGACAAAGATCAGTATATGTGCAGAGAAACAGATCCAGCACCTTTCACCAACAGAAAATTCATTAAATACTGAAGGATTTTTAGCTAAAATTCTGACAACTGGAAATAAGTCAAGGTGGAAAAAAATCTAATGCCAAGTTACAGACCTTTTTCATGAGGACACCAGTTTTGTGGTTTACCATTCCCTTAGAGTATGGATTCTTTTTTTAAAAAACATTTATTTATTTAATTTTTAAATTTTAGATTCAGGTGGTATGTGTGCAGGTTTGTTACAAGGGTATATTGCATAATGCTGAGGTTTGAGCTCCTAGTGAACCCATTGCCCAAATAGTAAACATAGTACCCAATAGGTAATTTTTCAGGGGAAAGAAGTTGTTCTATTAAAAAGAAACCTTGCACTCATATGTTTATTGCAGCACTATTCACAATAGTAAAGTCATGGAATCAACCTAAGTGCCTATCAATGGTGGATTGGATACAGAAAATGTGGAACATATACACCACAGAATATTAGGCAGTCATAATAAAGAATGAAATCATGTCCTTGGCAGCAACATGGATGCAGCTGGAGGCCATTATTCTAAGTGAATTAACATAGAAATAGAAAACATAGGCCATTATTCTAAGTGAATTAACAAAGAAAGTGAAATTAACATAGAAATAGAAAATCAAATACCACATGTTCTCACTTATAAGTGAGAGTTAAAGAGTGGGTACACATGGACATTAAGATTGAAATAAGAGTATGGATTATTTACATCAAATCAAAGAAGAGAGCCAACAGATGGGTCATACCCTCATTTTATGCTTAGAACTTTGAACTGGAATTGTTCTTAATTTTCCATCAAAATTTTAAGAGAAGATAATTTCAAAAACAGTGCTGTCCTTCAGTTTCATCATTTTATGTCTTAAAACTAATCATTCAATATCTGATAGCAATAGCATCTATCTCAAAGTCATTAGTATACCTTGGTTATTAACATAATTCAAATTAACTCTTCCAGTGAAGCTGACATCACCTTTGCTATTTTTAGAAACTTTGAAACTTAAGAAAATGAGTTGCCTCCTCACTGCTACACTTCCACCTTCTTCACCAAGCCTTAGGCTTGCCCTTAGGGTTTCCTTTTTAGAATGTTCATTTGCTGTGAAGCAGGCCTTTTCTGTTATTCTCCATGCAGTGTGTTAGTTGTGGCTTTAAAGAGAAAAATTAGCTCCCAATTTCTCCAGAGCTACAAGTTAGTCGGTAAGAAAGAAAAGTCAAAAAGTGAAATAGTCTCAGGATTTGGAGTTTCTATATGAATATTCCATAGGTTTCTTAAACATTAGGAAAAGATAAAAAGACAAGCAGCCAGGGGAGGTGAAATTGGTAACAGAATGGAGGAGCAAATTTCATTAGCCTTTCTAGAAACTCGTGAGCATGCAGATATAGAAATACCTGCTTTGATTTGGCAAAGTTATTCAAGTGTTTTATTTACTTAGTAAATAAAACCAAACTCTCTGGTTTGGTTGCAGATTACAGAGGTGTAGTAGATGTGCCCCATGGGTACATCTATTCAGATTTTGCTTCCTACTTTCAAGATCTTCAGCAAACAGAGTTATTGTAGATTCTTCAACTTCACAATATCACATCACTTCACCTAAAAGTTGAAGACATCTACTACACCTCTGTAATCTGCAACCAAACCAGAGTCATTCTCTGACAGAAAAATATTTCTCTGGACAAAAATAAATATATAAAGAGAGTTGGGTCATCAGCCTTCTTTTGTCAGAGTGTTGAGAACAAGAAATTTAAATCACCTCTACGAAGAATTTAAAATTTCCTTTATATACACAATTTAACTGTGTGCATAGAAAATTAACAAAAATGCACTGATATCTAGCAGGTTGTTTAGGGAATGGTTCCTATAATTAGAGAGAAAAATGGCTTGCCAGAACGTGAACACTCTATTACCAATAGCTGCACATAGTCATTGAAGGTTTAAATCAGATACATCTGTGGCCTTAAAAATTTTTTTTTGCCTGCCAGCACCGTGGCTACAAGTAGCTATTAAACTGAGATATAATAAATAATCAAAATGTGGATGCTGGAAGTGCTTGACACATTATGAGAAGCAGTGTTCCTATCACAGATATAAAGAAATGGCATATTCTTGATGTAATGAGATATCTTACTACTATGTGGAACACAGACACCTCAGAAGTAATTAGCTGGGGGTAGTCGCACGTGTCTGTAGTCCCAGCTACTAGGGAGGTTGAGGCTGGAGGATCTCTTGAGTCCAGGAGTTCAAGACTGCAGTGAGCTGTGATCTCGCCACTGCACTCCAGCCTAGGCAACAGAGCCAGACCCCGTCTCAAAAAAAAAAAAAAAAAAGATAATAATTATTCACAACTGCTTTGCAAAAGCTCTTGTTAGAACCACAGATGGCTCAGATAAACAGAGGAAGATACGTGATGACTCTAACTGGAATAAGCTGCAGTGAAAAATATATCCCATACTCAAATGTCAATTACTTTATAGCTATTGATAATGTGTTAGCGCCCTCTACTGATTGTGAATTTCAAACGAGAACAGGTATCCTTGATGTAGGTCTGTTTTGAGCATAACATAGGAGGAAAAGTTGCCTAAGTTGAAACATCCAAGAGAAAAGAAGCATGAACAGCAATGGCGATCAGTGATACACTGGAATCGTGTGAATTATTTTGATTCAAAAGCAACAGAATCACTAGATGTGTTTGTAAACCACAAAATAACACATCACGTGAAGCTGGAAGCCATTATCCTTACCAAACTAATGCAGGAACAGAAAACCAAACACTGCATGTTCTCACTTATAAGTGGGAGCTAAACAATGCGAACACAAAGACACAGGGAAGAGAACAACACACACTGGGGCCTGTCGGGGTGGGGTTGGGGGAGGGAGAGCATCAGGAAAAATAGTTAATGCATGCTGGGCTTAATACCTAGGTGATGGGTTGATAGGTGCAGCAAATTACCATGGCAGACTTTTACCTGTGTAACAAACCTGCACATCCTGCACATGTACCCCAGAACTTACAATAAAATAAAATTAAGTAGGATAGAGGACAATCTGCTAAATCTAAGATGCATATTTGCAGCACTGCCCAGCATAGTAATAATTTAGAACATCTGGCAGCCCTTTAAAAGTCAACAGACTGCTTTCATCTCTGTTATCTCATGTGATCGTCCTAGGACTTGGTGGACAGAATTATCTCCATTTTACAGGGGAGAAAACTAAGGCTCCAAGATTTAGTAACTTACTTCAGTCCCATCAAGGGAGGACTGGATCAGATTCCTGATCCAATTGCCAGGAGGCAAAACCTGATCCAATTGCCAGGATCCAATCCTGATCCAATTGCCAGGAGGCAAATATTTCTGCTGTCCCACTGGAATATAGGGCTCCCCTGGCCTGCCCTTCTAGGGTCTGCATTTGCCAGCTCTAGGATGAACACTTATACAGGAGCTATTTCTAAATATCTAGATATCCCTGTTTATCAGTGCCCCAGCATTCACTATGGTAACCCTACATGCTGAAAATAACCATATTAAGGAAATTAGGCTGTGTACATTCACTCTCGTCGCCATCTTGGTTTTGGTGGGTTTTGGCTGGCTTCTTTACTGCAATCTGTTTTATCAGCAAGGTCTTTATGACCTGTATCTTGTGCTGACCTCCTATCTCATCCAGCGACTTAGAATGCCTTAACTGTCTGGGAATGCAGCCCAGTAGGTCTCGGCCTTATTTTACCCAGCTCCTATTCAAGATAAAATTGCTCTGGTTCACATGCCTCTGACAGGGAGGCCTCAGGAAACTTACAATCATGGTGGAAGGCAAAGGGGAAGCAGGCATATCTTACATGGCCAGATAATTCATTACAAATTTTAGGGTATAGATAAGATTACTTTAGGAGAGAATATGGAGTAAGAGGGGGCTTTGCTAGAGTCCTAAAAGCTCTAAAGAGAGGCAATATTTAGAGTTCACACAGCTTAGTAACTCAGATCTCTCTGACTCTAAAACTCATTCTTTTTCTAAGATACTATGCTGCCTCTTAAAGAATAGATATTGAATACAATATAATTAAGTTAATATTAATATGAAATGTGAACCTTTGCAAAGGGGAGATAAAACAAGGGGAATGATTAAGATCGCCAGGAAGAGTGTGAAGAGTAAGAAGAGAAGATGGCGTAGGGCAGAACCCTATGGAATGTGAACATTTCAAAAGAAAATGAAGAGCTGCCACAGAGGTGGGAGGAGAACCAGGAGGGTGTAGTGTCTTGGAAAGAGCTAAGAGAATAAAGGGGTTCAAAAAGGAGGGAATAAGGGCCGTGTGCGGTGGCTCGTGCCTGTAATCCCAGTACTTTGGAAGACTGAGGCGGGTGGATCACGAGGTCAGGAGTTGGAGACCAGCCTGGCCAATATGGTGAAACCCCGTCTCTACTAAAAATATAAAAAATTAGCCGCATGTGGTGGCACGCGGCTGTAATCCCAGCTACTCAAGAGGCTGAGGCAGGAGAATCACTTGAACCCGGGAGGCAGAGCTTGCAGTGAGCCAAGATCAGGGCACTGCACTCCAGCCTGGGCAACAGAGTGAGATTCTGTCTCAAAAAAAAAAAAAAAAAAGGAATAATCAAAGTAAAATCCTGCAGAGTTGAAATATGGTAATGGCTGAAAATTATCTATTTGTTTTAGCAACACTGTTGAGAATTTTGTCTGTAAAGGAGAGGTAGGAGAAAGACCACTAGCTTTTCTGTGTTTGGTGAGGGGGCATAGGGTACGGGGTTAAGAAAGGTGACTTTGGAATGTTTTAGATGAGAGAAATTTTGACAGCCTTTAAGTCCTGATAGTAAAGAGCCAGTTAGCAGAGAGCCGTCGAGGAGTCATGCAACAGCAGGGTTCATCAGAGGAGCTTGACTCTGAGTCAGCAACAGGGAATAGGGATGGAAGAGGGCTGGCTTAGATCAAAGGAGAGTAGTCGTTTATTATTATTATTATTAGTGCAAAAAGAACAGGAGAAAGGATTGGTGAGAGGTACAAGAAAATTAGAAAATTTCATGGCGAAAGTAGAGGCAGCTCCTGTCAGATGAACTCTATTTTGTCTGTGAAGAAACAGGCGACGCTGCCTACAGAGACTAAGAAGGAGAGACGGGGCCAGCTTGGTTCTTCATTTATGCCGCCCACCATTGCTGGTAGATTCTTTATCTAGCCTGCATCCTCTCATTTTCCTGGATCCCTATACGGCGTTTGACGCTGTTTACCACAAGAAATGTCGAACGAACGTGAGACACTCAGGGATACTCCAGTCGGAACTACTACTCCCAGAATGCAGTACGGCTCCTGGGAAGTGCGGGCAGCTGGGAACGCAGCAGGCCTAGCCCTGTCGCCTGCTGCCATTGGAGGAGCGCTCCCACTCCCAAGAGGCCACGCGTAGGCGGGGCGCTTCATGCGGAAGTCGGCGGCGTCCGGTCCCGGCGTCCGGTCCCAGCCTGCTCTGGGAGCTGGCAGTTGGCGACACTTCGCTGACCCGCGCCCCTCGGTCCCGAGCCCGCGCGCCCTTAGAGGGTGCCCGGACAGGTAAATGGAGTGGGGCGCGCTCTGCGGGAGGCGAGGAGAGAACTGCGGGGAGAGGGCGGAGGCGTAGACGGAAAGGTGCTGGGGTGGAGCGAGGAGGCAGTGCAAGGGTGGCTTGGGCTTCTCTGGTGTCGACAGTTTCAGTTGTCGGGCAGGACCAGTTTTGGCGTCTTATGCCACTGGAAAGGCTTCGAGTTAGAGTGTCAGAATGCGTCACTTCAGCTGTCATTACAGGAGGGAAAAAATGTTAACTTTCTCTCAGTTTGCATTCTACAAGACCTTTCTGTAGCATTTAAATCTCTTGAGATCCCCCGAGTCTTCCAAAAACTCTCTACGTCCTTGTTCCATGACGTCACTTTCTGCTTCACCTTCTACTTCTGGCTGTTTATGCTCCTTCGTGGGTTCCTAGCCCCTTATTCGCCCTTCCTCCACTGCTCAGTATTGACAGTCCCCTTCTTCGTCTGTTCAGGAACTGTATTTCTGACAGACCCGTTTCCTCAGCTTCAGACCTGTTTGGTGTTTTTATTAGTGGCCAATGTTTATCAAATTCTGACCGCGTACTTTGGTAAATGCTTTACATCTCCCTCTCCCATAACTCTCACAAACAATCAACTGTCTTCATTCGGCCTCATTAATTGCTTTCAACTACCTGTATCTCCATTCTCCCTCCATTGATCCCAGAGGATACAGTCATGTTTGGGATATTAATTCCCTTTGAATACCTGTGGCTGAGAGCAGATCCATTCATATATTTAACAAATATTTATTGAACGGCTGGTATATGCTTGACACTCTTTTAAGTGCAGGGGATACAGCTGTAAATAAGACTTAAGATGTTGCTACTCTCAGGAACTTACATGTTTGTGTCTAGAGGGGAAAACAGGAATAATCGGGATTATGTTATATATTGGTTAATGCGAAATAAAACAGGTGGTTGACTTGAAAGGGTGGGATCCTATCCTAAGAAAGTCAGAGGGATCGGACTGGGTCTCAGAGCATCGTCCAGAAAGAATAGTTGTAATACCAACAGGAATAATCTTGATCTGTAACATGACTTTTCACAAACACCTCTTCTTTTCCCCTGTCTAAGCAGTGTTTATTCTTCATTCTTCTATCTCCTCCAAGGTTGTTGCATCAGAATTCATGGTTTATCTATAGTTGGTTTATTCCTTATAAGACCCAGAGAGAAGAGTGGGGGATTGAATTACTATTAGCTCAACTGCTTTATCTTACTGAGAAAGATAGTTTGGTTGTGAAAGTATTATTCTTACCAGGTCCTTCTGAATATAAAGTTATCTACCATTTATAGTATATTTAAAACCAAAATATGCTCAATGTTCACTCATTTATTCAACAAATATTTGAGGGAATATTAGATGGTAGGCACTGTGCTGAGCACTGGGAAAATAGGGTAAAATAGACACTTTGAGCTCTCTTCCAAGGATAAGTAATCCTAACAGTATACTGAGGAAATTCCTAAGGCATAGGCTGACACCTACATTCCTGTTCTTCATCCAAGGTGAGATCATCACAAAACATTAAGACATTTTCTGAGCAATTGTGGACATTCTGAGATTATTCACTTATTATTCTTTATCGCGTTTATTTATATGTCTTTCCCCATTGTTCTATGGCTCCCTCAAGTATTGGAATCCCTTCTTCCTTAACTTTATACCTCTAGTGTCTACTTTGACTGTCATATAGTAACCTGCCAGTACATACGTGTTGGACTGAAATAGAAAGACTCCCTATTTGATCAAATTTAAATGACATGATTTATACAAGGCCTTC
Source organism: Papio anubis (assembly GCF_008728515.1). NCBI lineage: Eukaryota > Metazoa > Chordata > Mammalia > Primates > Cercopithecidae > Papio > Papio anubis. The sequence goes on along the minus strand of NC_044996.1, from coordinate 117,862 downwards.
TTTATGTAAGGCCATCAGCCGTATTCCTCAACCTTCTCATTCACCAAAGGTGGATCATTTCATCTTATCAGGCTAACTTATGTACCTTCTTTACTTTGTTCTCACCTCTATGCTTTCTCGTTCCATCCATCCCTCCTAAAATGATCTCCTATCTCTTCCCAGGCACCTTGTGTACCTCCCTCCATTAATTTAGTGGGCCAGTTAGTTTAATAGTCTGCTCATGATATAAAGGTGGAAAAAAATTAATTTCCTTTTTATATTTCCTATGAAACATTCTGCCAATGAACTCTTGCAAGAATTAACATAATAGGTCCTCCTGCAATAATATAAATAATGATACAGAATACTTTTTAAAAATTTTGCATTGCCTATCACCATGTGCTATGTAATGAGTTAATTGTACTACTTTATTTGAACCGTTGTATAACCTCTGTTCACACAGCATGTTTTGGTATCATTTGGTTTCTAATTGGTAGAAACACATCTTTTTTTGTTTGTTTTGTTTTTTGAGACGGAATCTTGCTCTGTCACCTGGACTGGAGTGCAGTGGCGCGATCTCGGCTCACAGCAACCTCCACCTCCCAGGTTCAAGCAATTCTCCTGCCTCAGCCCCCTGAATAGCTGGGATTACAGGTGCGCACCACCACGCCCGGCTAATTGTTTTTTGTATTTTTAGTAGAGATGGAGTTTCACCATTTTTGGTCAGGCTGGTCTCGCCACCCACCTCGGCCTCCCCAAGTGCTGGGATTACAGGCATGAGCCACTGTGCCCGGCCAAGAAACACATCTTTGAGTATTACTTTCTCCTTCGCCTGAGATAATTTAAGTGGTAATGTTATTCTGCCACATTGTTATTTTCAGGATGTCAGTTAAAGTCTTAAGTATTAAAATTAAAGTTTTTTGGTTTTTTTTTTTTTTTTTTTTTTTTTTTTTTGAGGCAGAGTTTTGCTCTTGTTGCCTAGGCTGAAGTGCAATGGCATGATCTTGGCTCACCTCAACCTCCATCTCCTGGGTTCAAGCGATTCTCCTGCCTCAGCCTCCCAAGTAGCTGGAATTACAGGCCTGCGCCACCACGCCTGGCTAATTTTGTATTTTTAGTAGAAACAGGGTTTCTCCATGTTGATCAGGCTGGTCTCGAATTCCTGACCTTGGGTGATCCACCTGCCTCGGCCTCCCAAAGTGCTGGGATTACAGGCATGAGCCACTGCGCCCAGCCAGAACTGAAGTCTAATTCCATGCAGATATCTTTCAATTGTAAATCATTACTGCAAAAGACAAATTTTGTCTTTATAACGGATTAAAAACAACAGCAGTACAAGAGTGCTTGAGTCATGACTGTCATGAATTTAGGATGTGCCAACCTAAGATCAGCCAGATGCTTCTAAGATGTAAACATTAAGCATTGTCATTTTAGGTGATTTATTGACACCTATTTCTTTATAGACAGGAATGCAAGTGCAGCACTGAATTGTGTGCCATTGCTCATTTATAAGACACACATGTAGATGATCCAGAATATTGTTATACATTTTTCAGCGTTATCAAAATACAAATGCAGAATTAAAAGATTTCTCAAAACACATGGACTTGGCCTTTCCCCTTAGTTACCTGAAACTGTCTTCAGCCTCTACTTGAAGATGCTTTTGCTGAGAAGGAGCAGTTTCATCATTGCTGTTCTATTTTATTACCAAATTTTTTTATACAGGCAATTCCTTACTTACAAATGTATATATTTTAAAAGTACTGTTGTAAGCTTGTTGTTTGGAACGCTGGATGTATTTTCTTCTATAAATAATGCTATCCATGACATTTACGTTGTTATGCCAACCAGTATCATTTTAACTTTTAATTTAGTGGACTTGAAGACCTTCCCCACAATTTACAATAACTCCTCTATTAAAAGACTGCATTTATAATTCTCATTTGAATTCCCTTATAGCATATCTTTTTTTTGAAACCCAACAACTAGAACAAAAATATCATTTCTTTAGTCCCTTAACATAGTAAAAACAGACTTTTCTAACTCTAAGCTGTTGTGGGTGACCCTTCTAGCCCTTAGCTCTAAGGACAGTCCTCCAATATGAGCAAGGAAAAAGAAGGGATAGAGGTTTTAGAGAGGGAGGCAAGTTGGGCAATATGAGTATCTGGAAAGGGAAGAGTAGGATTTGTTTGGGTGAACAGTGAGTTTCTAAAATGGAAGTCTGCATTGCTTGTCAGCTTTTTGGCTAAGATCAGGTGTAGTATCAGTTTAAAATGGGGGCTTGTTGTGGGTTGAATTGTGTCCTCCAGAAAGCTGTGTTGAAGTCCTAACCCATGGTACCTGTGAATGGGACCTTATTTAGAAATAGGATCTTTGCAGATGTAATTAAGATGTAATTGAAAATGAGGTCACACTGGAGTAGAGTGGGCCCTTGATCCAATATGACTGGCATCCATATAATAAAAGAGAAGAGACACAGAGAATGCAGTGTGAAGACACAGATACAGAGTGCACCATGTGACTACAGAGGTAAAGATTGAAGTGCTGCATCTCCAAGCCAAGGAACACCAAGGATTGCCACCAAACTATCAGAAGCTAGAAAGAGATAAGGAAAGATTCTCTCCTACAGGTTTCAGAGGGAGCATAGCCCTGCCAACACCTTGATTTTGGACTTTTAATCCTCAGAACTGGTAGGCAATACATTTCTGTTGTTTTAAGCAACCAAGTTTTTGGTACTTTATTACTGCAGCTACAAGAAACTAATACAGGGTTCTTAGCAGGAATGAAGTAGAATTGGGATGATGGCTGTGGGACCAAGTGAGGAGTGAATAGGAGAACAAAGAGGAACAGAGTTGATATGGGGCTTTCCTTTATGTTGCATTATCTTTTTTTCTTCCCTTCTCTCTCTGGCTTATCTTTTCATTCTTTTTCTTCTTGGATCTTATCTTTATATAGCACTTCATGGTTTAGTAGGCATTTATATACTGCTAATAATTAGCAGAGCCAGGTTTTCTAACTTCAAATGCAGTGTTCATTGTACCACAGTTGTTTCTGTTATCCCAATACTCATCAAGACGTTATGGATTCTATTACAAGACGCTTACAGTGGGGGCAGGTAAGACTTCATAGGTGGGATTTTTAGCAGTATAGGAGAGAGGAAGGAATTCCCATTAGTGACATCTGGAAGGAAAGTAAAATTTCTGTTGCTATGTACCCACTGTTTAACAGTCATTTTTAAGTTGGGGACTGTTTTTATTGAATGAAACACTACTTGCCTATAACTTATATCCATTGTTCCTAGTTATATTCCGAATAATGTGCTCCCTGTTCCAGGTGACTGTACTTTATATAAACTCAAAAACTATTGTAATGTTCCTTCTAAGTCCTCTTTCTCATGTTACATATCTCTAGTTCCTCCAGCCAGTCTTCAGATGACATAATCTCCATGTCTCTCACCCATATTGTCTCCCTTTTGTCCAATCATTAAATATTCTACCCAGAATTGAATTCAGTATTTCACATATGTTCTAACCAGCACAGAGTGTAATGGGACTAGTACTTAAACAGGTCAAGACACCCTGTTTCTTAATGTACTTTGAGATTATGTAAGCATTTTTAAGCAATATCTCATACTGTTGGTTCATAATGAACTTACAGTCCACTGAAACACTAGATCTTTTTGTATTAATTGTTGCCAAGCTCAGTTTTCTTCTTGAACCTGCACAGGGACTGAGGCTCCTACTTTTTCATCTCTCTGTTCCAGGGACCATATGATTTCTTATATCTGTTTCTCTTTGCGTTTTTGTTCCTCTCTACTGTATGTCTCTTTGACCCTAAGCAATGACCTCCTTCCTTGTTATAAAATTTCATTGATGCTTTTACAGTCTTCATTCTCTTTCTTTCCTTTTGGCTTCTGGGCCACCACACTTTTGGCTTTCCCATTTGGTCCTCCTTAGTCTTTGTGAGTCTCTATCTACCTTTCCCTCAACTGTTGGTTGTGCTTTGGGTTTTTTCCTCAGCACTCTTCCTTTTTTCTGTATGCAATTTATCTTCAGCAAATAAATCATGTTTAAAATGGCAGATCTAACTGAGCTCATCTGGGAATAAAAGGGCACAAAATCAGTCCCGGAGGAAAGTCAACATTTAGAGGTCAGGTAGAGGAGGAAGAGTCAGCAAGAAGACAGAAAGAGCAGCCAGAGACGTAGGAGCATTTCAAGGAGGGTTGGTCAGCAGTGTTGACTGCCTGAGAGGTCAAATAAGGTAAGAATAGAGAAGCAACCACTGTATTTTGCAACACAAAGGCTGTTGGTGACCTTAGGAAGCGTGGTTTTTTGGAGTGTTAAGGGCAACAGCCAGATTATAGTAAGTAGAAGAATTAAAAGGAGGCAGAGGAGCAGAGATAATGCGTAGCAATGCTTTGAAGAAACAGAACAGGGCCAGGCATGGTGGCTCATGCCTGTAATCCCAACACTTTGGGAGGCCAAGGCAGGTGGATCTCTTGAGCCCAGGAGTTCAAGACCAGCCTGGGTGACATAGTGAAACCCTGTCTCTACAACAAAATACAAAAATAGCTGGGTATGGTGGCACACACCTGTAGTCCCAGATACTACGAAGGCTGAGTTAGGAGGATCACTTGAGCCTGGGAAGTGGAGGCTGCAGTGAGCCGAGATTGTGCCACTGCACTCTTGCCTGGAGCTTGGGTGACAGAGCAAGATCCTGTCTCAAAAAAAAAAAGAAAAGAAACAGAACAGTAGGATCCACAGTTAGGGAGGCTTTAGGATCAAGGGAAATTAAAGTATAAGACAGCAATTTGGAAACTATAACTTGCTACCTATGTGTAAGGAGAATTCTAGAAAGAAGATGGTCGAGATCACAACCCTGGGGAACAACTTCAATTCAAGAGTAGGAATGAAACAGAGACCCCCAAGAGACATTCAGCCCAAGAGACAGATGAGCACCTTCTGCTCTGTGTGCTGTCCTTCCATGCTGGGATTGCAATAAGGAATCTGCATATTCCCTAGTCTCAAGCAGTTTGTAGTTTGCTCTTGTGTTTCACAAAGTATATTTGTGTGAATCACCTGCATCCAGACAGACTTGTGTTAAATACAGATTCCAGGGCCCTACCTCAGGCCTACGGAATCAGAATTTCAGGAAGTGATGCCAAGAGTTTGAATTTTTAGCAAGTGACTCATACTCTGCCACACAAGATGATTTGTATTCCCACTACAGTTTGAGAACCACTGGTATGTTGGGTGCTGAGCATGTTAACAAATAAGAGTAGGTTTAACAGTTAATCGAAGACTAGTAAAGCATTTGTTCATCTCTTTTTATGTTTACGTCATTAAATAAGAGAAGCTGGGCTTGTTAGGTGGGAAATAATAGCACATATTCATAGGCAGACTTAAGGAAAATAATCTTAAACTCATACCATATTGTTTTAGTAATGTTTTGTTTATGAAGGGTCTTACCATTCCTTTCTTGTGGAAGCTTTGAGTTATTTTCACTTTGTTTCTATTATGGATAATGACTTTATACTGGCAGTGTACAGTAAAAGGATAAGATTATGGGCTCTAGAACCGTACTGCCTAGGTTTAAATTGCAGCTCCACACTTACTAGCTCTGTAATTTGGGGGAAATTATTTAAGTCATTTGTGCTTCAGTTTTCTCATCTATAATAGAAGTATCATAATAGTGTATAATCTCATTGAGTTGTGAGGACTAAATGGATTAATAATTATAAAGTACTTAAAATGGTACCTGGCACATAGTAAACAATAAATATAGGCTATTTTTATTGTTAATAGTTATCTTTATGAATCTAGAGTCTTCTGTTGAACTATTTCTCTAGGATAAATTTTCAGGATGAAATTTCTACATTAAAGAATGAAGACATCTTTATGTACCTTTGCTATCTATAGTCATTGCTTTTCAAAAGGGTGATATCTGTTTGTGCTGTAATAATTTGTAAATGAAATCTATCAATGGTGTGTGTGTGTGTATATGTGTTTTGTATGTCTCTTTATATGCATACAAGCATGGCTTAGGTTGTAAGTTTGTAGGAAACTTTGACCTTTTTTTTAAAGCCTGCTGTTATGTCTGTTGTTAAGTTTCATGTTATAGTACCTTGTTAGATATTATCTCCAGGTAGTATGTTGGTAAATGATAGTAAGTTACTTTTGAAAGATTATGTCAAATAAATATTCTAAATCTGTGTCTTTTTCCTTTTGATAGACTGAAGCCATGGCGATTCTTTTTGCTGTTGTTGCCAGGGGGACCACTATCCTTGCCAAACATGCTTGGTGTGGAGGAAACTTCCTGGAGGTGACAGAGCAGATTCTGGCCAAGATACCTTCAGAAAATAACAAACTAACATACTCACATGGCAAGTGAGTTCTGTTCTGCATGTGGTAAGGGATGAAAGAAGGGAATTCTGTTACTGTAATCAGAATGGTAGAAAAGTAGAAAACAAGCTTCTAGGTACATAATTTGAATAAGCTGACAGAATAGTAACCTTCAACAACTTAGAAAATATCTGGTTTTGTTACTTATAAATTTAACTTGTAATTATTTTATTCTATTATTGAAGTGATATTATTTTATTTTGAAGAAAGATATGGAAATGTTAAATATAAAAATGACTTTGCTCTAGAGCTGTGTGATATGTGAAATGATTCAGATAAGATAGATAATGTTCCTTTGTTCATTCTTTCAGTAAATATTTACTGAGCGCTTAACTATTGCCAGGCACTTTGCTTGGTGCTGGGGATATAACAAGAAATGTAGTATTTGCCTCATAAGGGTTATAGTTTAATGAGGGAGGCAGTCAAATCCATGATGTCAAGGGTGGGAGGGTGGGAAGTAGTAGATAGGAGGATGGTATTCCAAGTAGAAGGAACAGCAGGTAGAGAAGTATGGAGGCATGAGATCATAGGGCGGGCATATTTAGGGAATTGCAGACTGTTCTCTGTGACTGGTGCCCAGGATGGTGAAAATAAAGCTAAAGAGAGATGGGTAGAAGAAAAGTCATGTAGAGCCTTGTAGGCCATATTAAGAGCTTGGACTTTACCCTGTGGGCAGTGGGAAGGCATTGAAGGTTTTCAGCCAGGATGTGACACAGTCAGGTTTTATTTATTTATTTATTTATTTATTTATTTAGAGACAGAGTCTCACTCTGTCACCCAGGCTGGAGTGCAGTGGTGCGGTCTTGGCTCACTGCAACCTCCATCTCCCAGGTTCAGATGATTCTCGTGCCTTAGCCTCCTGAGTAGCTGGGATTACAGGTGTGTACCACCATGCCCAGCTAATTTTTGTATTTTTAGTAGAGACGGGGTTTCACCATGTTGGCCAGGCTGGTCTCAAGCTCCTGACCTCAAGTGATTCACCTGCCTTGGCCTCCCAAAGTGTTGGGATTACAAGCGTGAGCCACCGCGCCTGGCCTTCAGTCAAGTTTTTGCTTTAGAAAGATCACTCTGGTGACTGTTAGAGTGGCCATAGATGGGAAATCTTAGTAGTTAGTTTTAAAAAGTGCCTCAACCTTCCCCATTGGCACTTGAAAATCTTTTCTTACTTAACCCAGCCTTACTTCCTTAGTTCTTATCTCAGAATGAGGTCCTTATTACTTTCTATGGCTAACCCCTTATACAGTTTAAGGTCCACTCTAAGCTACTGTGAGAGAGACCCCCGAGATACAGTATTAATTTTAGTGAGATAGTCCAGAGATGAGTGGTTTGGGATGTTGGGGTGGCTCTGCCATTTCCAATTCCCTAATTCCCAAAGCAATTAGTGCTTTCCACCTCTGGCCAAGGCAGCTCCTTTGGTGCTTGTTATATCCCAGTGCTTGCCCAGTAATTTTAAAGGCAGGACCCAGAAGTGGCCTGTTATTGTTGAGAAGTTTCTACTTACATCTTATTGTTCACTACACAGTCATGTAGCTAACATAGCTAGAAGGGAGGCCAGGAATTTTCTTCTGGCTATCCAGTCGTAGGCTCAACTAAAACTCTGTTACTCTGGAGGAAGTTATAGGATATCAGGGGATGACTTGCAGTCTTCCAGTCTGCTCTTCTGGCCACCCAGATATTTCAGTGAACCTTTCTTCCCAAACATAGAATACGCCTCTTCTCTGAGAAAGGTAGCTCAAAAGACCTATCTAGTCACTGTGTTTGGCTCCAAGTCCAGCATGTCTAGGTGGTACACAGTCCTCTCCATCAGGCCCTGGTGTGGCTCCTGTGGTCTACTGACCATAAACTAAAAGATAAGTCATATGTTTTCCCTGCTCTCCCAGCCTAACCCAGTAGACAACGGTGAAATAAGGATCATCATAGTGAGAGTTACAAACTCCCATTTGGAAAAGGGAAGAATGAGAAACATGTAGAAGTCATTGCTTTCCAGTAATGATCAAATAATTGCCTCACACAATTTCAAAGACCCGTATTCTGACCAGGTAGTGGTTAGTGGTTCTGCTTTCTTGGAGGAACTCCCTCACCTTTTTTCCCTGACTCCTGGCTTTGTTCTACAAGAAGTTCTTCCTTTCTGGCCACATCCAAAATGGGAGTTAGAGAGTATATCATCTTTGGGAATTGTACACATTTTGTAGTCCTCTTCCTGCCAGCATAGGTTTGTGGGCCTAGAGGTTAAGGGTTAAATAATCCTAGCCTCTTATGATTTGGGCTTTATACTTTCCCTAAAAATGTATTAGACTTACAAACTCTGTTTCTAGGTAGCTCCTGGGAAAATGTCCAGGGAAAGCACATGTAGTCCTTTTAGAGGCAAGACTGGGAAATAGGGCATATATCTTCTGCTCATGTATTATGAGCCAGAATTTAGTCACAGCCATATGTAGCTTTAAGAGAGTATAGAATTAAAATGCAGTTATAGTAGAAGGAGATGTTATCTGTCTGCCATGCCTCTCTACCTGTGCCTCTGATCTAGCTGTGTTATTTTGAGCTTTGGTACCTTTTTTTCATGCTTTTGTTATCTTCTAGGAATGTTGTTCTCCTCTTAAGCCTCCTTGTAAACTTTTGCTCACTTTACAGGCCCCAAGCGAAATACTTTCTTAATTTGTAGTTTAATGCCTCTAAAAGGGCAGTTCTGATCATGTTCAACAGATACTGTCTGCCCTCAAGGTAAAATTCCTTAACAGGACTTGGAATATTCTTCAAGATCTGCCACTTTTTCCTTCTCTGGGCTCATCTTTTACTACTTTAGTCCTCAGTTTTGCTTTCCAGCCATACGTAGCCATTTGCAGTTCAATGCTAGGTTCTTTCTCTCTTCCTAGCCTTTGCAATAGCTGTTACCTTTTACTGGAATATATTTATCTGCTTACTTTTTAAAAAATCTCACTTCGGGTTCCTGAACTTAGATGTTTCCTTTTCCAGAAACCCCTGAACACTAACACTGAGTCAGTCACCCCAATCAGACACTCTTTTTATGTGTCTACATAGCATCTAATTTGTTCATATTGTAACACTTATCACACTGTATTATTATTATTATTATTTTATTTTTTATTTTTTTTTGAGATGGAGTTTCACTCTTGTTGCCCAGGCTGGAGTGCAGTGGCGCAATCTCAGCTCACCACAACCTTCACTTCCTGGGTTCAAGTGATTCTCCCACCTCAGCCTCCTGAGTAACTGGGATGGCAGGTGCGCGCCACCATGCCTGGCTAATTTTTGTATTTTTAGTAGAGATGGGGTTTCACCATATTGGTCAGGCTGGTCTCGAACTGCTGACCTCAGTTGATCCACCCGCTTCAGCCTCCCAAAGTGCTGGGATTACAGGCATGAGCCACCGTGTCCGGCCTCAGACTGTATTATAATTGAAATGATTGTTTATCTCTGTACCCTGACTGTAGGCTTCTTGATGGCAGGGATCATACCTTGCTACCTTTTGTGGCCTGTGCACCAAGTGACTCACAAGTCTGGTTTAGGAGAAACAAATTTTGTGGGTAAAGTGGTGACTTTCATTTTGGGCATGTCGTGTTTAAGCTGTCTATGGTATATCTAGTTGGATATGTCTAGTAGACAGTAGTGTAGGTCGTCCTGGAGCTCAGGAGATAGGTCAGATCTAGATTTGGGAATCATTAGCACAATTGTGGTAGCTGAAAACAACAACAAAACATGAGAATGTGTGCTGCCCTCCAGGGAGTAAGTGTGAAAAAAGCAAGAGGCTAATGAAGCTAGAAAACGTTAGTGTAGAGGGAAAGGGACTATGATATAAACCAGGTATATTAGCCTGCTTGAGCTGCTGCAACAAAATACCATAGACTGAGTGGCTTAAACAACAGATACTTGTTTCTCACAGTTCTGGAGACTGGGTGAGGTGCCCACCGATTCAGTTCTTGATGAGGGCCTTCTTCCTGGCTGGCAGATGGCTACCTTCTTGCTGTGTTCTCAGGTGCTGGAAAGAGAGTGATCTCTTTCTTCCTCTTTTTCAAAGCCACTAATCCCATCATGAGGACCCCACCCTCATGACTTCATCTGATCTTAAGTGCCTCCCTAAGGCCTTGTCTCCAAATATAGTCACACTATAACATATGAATTTTGAAAGGGCACAGTTCAGTCTATAGCACCAGGCAAACCTGATGTCAAGAAATCTAGTGAAGAGAAAACACTTTCCAAAAGAAAGTGGTCAACACTATCATATGTTTCAGAGAGAGCCACTGGATATGGCAATGTGGAAGTCATTGGTGGAAATGGTGCAAATAGTTTTAGAGTGTTAGAGGAAAAGATTTTGCCTGAGTTCCTGTATCTCCTTGTAATTCATGTCAGTCCTCTGTGAACATTAATATAATTCAACAGGTACCCCTATCTATCCACTTGCCCAAGGTATAAATCTGGGAGGCAAAATTTAGTTAACCTGTCTCATGCCAGTCACCAAGTTCTATAAATGCTGCCTTCTATCTGCTCTGTCCCTTTTTCTTTATTACCCGTTCTACTTTAGTTTATTTCCCTCCTCATTTCTTACCCGGTATACTGCAGTAGTCTCCTGTCTGGTCCTCCTTTGAGTCAGTTTTCCACACTCTAGCCAATGTGTCCTTTTTAAAGTGCAAATCTGATCACAGCCTCCCTAGGCTAAAACCTTTGGATGCTTGTTCATTATTCTTAGGATAATGCACAGTGTGGTTTATAAAGTCTTGTATAACCTGGTTTTTGCTGACTTGTCCAGCCTTGTCTGTCCAGATAATTTACCTTTTCTTCACATTCTATACTCTAGTCATGTGAGCCGATTTTACTTTCCTAAATCTATTATGTGCTATTTTATCTCTAGGCCATTATGCTTGCTGCTTCCTCTCTGGAAAAACTCTTCGCTGACTTTTTGTTGTTGTTGTTGTTTTTGAAACAGGGTCTCACTTTGTTACCCAGGCTGGAATGCAGTGGCGCAGTCTCGGCTTACTACAGCCTCAACTTCCTGGGTTCCAGTGATCCTCCTGCCTCAGCCTCCCGAGTAGCTGGGACTATAGGCGTGCGCCACCATGCCTGGCTAATTTTTGTATTTTCTGTAGAGATGGGATTTTGCCATGTTGCCCAGGCTGGTCTTGAATTCCTGAGCTCAAGCAATCTGCCTGCCTCAGCCTCCCAAAGTGCTAGGATTACAGGCATGAACCACCACACCTGGCCTTTCACTCACTCTTTACCTTGCCGTCTGTTACTTATTCTTCAGGTCTTAAATCAGACATCACTTGTTTCAGGAAGTCTTTCTGGTTACCCTTTGGCAAATCTCCATTTCGTGCCTCATCTATTAATATGTCCCCAGAGCACCATGTACTGCCTTTAACTTTCCTGTCATCCTGTTTGCCATGCTGCACTGTATTTTCTTATACTGTGATCCCTGTGAAGACTGGGAGTTGGTGGTTTTGCTTTTTTGTATCGTCAACTTCCAGCACAGTAACTAACTCAAAGTAGGTACTCAAATGTTGAGAATTTGGTAGAAAAGATGTTTGCTTTAAGAACTTAGGAAAAAGCAAAGAAAACCATATGGCAAAGAAAACCATATGGCCTATTGGGGGTTAATCTTAATTACATGCTCCTCCTAAGATGTCATCTCTTGTTCATGCTTTGAGAGTCCAATTATGCTTTTGCAGCTGTGGTTCTAATGGGTAATACACATGCTGTTGTGCTATGTAGCTAGAATAGAGATCTTCTTTTTATTTCTTATTTACTTCTCTCAGTTTGACTTGAAAGAAACAGGTATATTGGGAAGGGGAAGAGGGAGAAGAGACTGTATCCGTAAGTAATGTGGTGACATTGGCAGTACTGAACTTGCTTATACATAGATAGAAGATAGAAGTAAAAGTGATGTTGCTTATAACCACAGTAAGTTTTATATCTTTTATTCTACAGTTATTTGTTTCATTACATCTGCCAAGACAGGATTGTATATCTTTGTATCACTGATGATGTAAGTAACTTGAAGACATATTGCTATTTAACTATGTGTACTATTAATACAGCCAGTTCTTTATTATCTACACCAGGGGTCCCCAACCCCCAGGCTGCAGACTGGTACAGGTCTGTGGCTTGTTAGGAACCAGGCCACATAGCAGGAGGTGAGTGGCCTATGAGCATTACCACCTGAGTTCCACCTCCTATCAGATCAGCAGCAGCATTAGATTCTCATATGAGTGCGAACCCTGTGATGAACTATACATCCGAGGGATCTAGGTTGCATGCTCCTTATGAGAATCTAACTAATGCCTGATGATCTGAGGTGGAACAATTTCATCCCGAAAACATTCCCCCTCCCCCAGTCCTTGGAAAAATTGTCTTCTACAAAACCGGTCCCTGGTGCCAAAAAGGTTGGGGACTGCTGATCTGTACCTATGGTGGGCAAAGGTGATGCGAACTTTACATAGCTGGAATTGTTAATATTTTGCATTTGTCATATAGAGCAGCAAATGATAAGAAAACTTGATACTGGGGTATGTGCAAATCAACTCGATTTTGGTAGAGTTTTAGCTTAGCCTGTTGCAACTTCTATATTCTATTTTGTAGTGAGAATTGGTGTTCATAATTATAATTCTTTGATATCAAAACCTCTCAAAAATTGTTTACCTGGAATGTTAAATTAGATAACGTCATTCCTTCTATCAGTAGTTAATGAATTCTTTCATGTGTGTGAACTTTGGAAAAACAAAATTACAGTACATTATGATCAGCTATATAAACCTGTAGTTTACATTGGCTAGGTATGACTGTCGGCTCTCAGCCCAAAATTCTCAGTAACTTAATGATGTCATTAAGGTCCTTTCTCTTCTCTGCTTTCCTCCGTGTCTCCTTCTTCCCAGACAGGTTGCCATTATGGTTATGTAGAGCTACATACTTATTTATTCATGTCCAGAGAAGAGGGACTGTGTCTTCTTGAGTGTCTTATTGTAGGAATGAGGAAGCTTTTCCCAGCTGCATGCCCTCCCCTCCCCCTGCTTTCAAAGTGAACTTCCTTTCATGTCTTATTGGCTGCATGCTCATTTCTAAACTGTCTACTGACAAAGAGACATGGAATTGGCATGGTTGCCATAGATCAGGGTTCCTAATCTTTGTTGTATCACAGACTCGTCACTTGTGGAACACTCCCAGAATGTTTTTGTTTTCTTTTTTTAATTTTCCTTTTCCAGAATGCTTTTAAATGTATAAAACACACACAATTCTAACAAAGCCAGTTGTATTGAAATATATATATATATGTAGTTTTCAAAATATTTTAAAAACTTGATGTAGTCGTATATATGCTTCTTTATTAACTCATTAACAAGGTCTAGTCATGGGTCTAATAACTAATAATCTTGATGTGATGAGTGTTAACAATATTTTGAGATATCTATAACTGTGATGGTATATGAAAAAAGATTTCTGTTGGTGATAGTTACAGGTACTGTTAATACTACCTTGGTTATGAATATACTACCTATATTCACAATTGAAATATAAGTTAACAATTGATAAAAATAATGATGTGATTATCTTTTTTTCTATCCAAGTACAAGGGCCCCTTGAATTTGGACCCTTGACCCCAATTTAAGAACCCTCGGCTTAGACTAAGCATCTTGGGTGAAAGGGAAATGACTGTCAACCATAGTGATCATCACAATGATTTTTATCTCTGACTTCACAATATTTTCCAAAAGTAGAAAAAAATCCAGCTATATGTGAAATGACTGATGTGAAAGAGCTTGGAGTAGATAAAAAATAATAATGAAATCTGGGATAGTCAGAGTCGAGCCTCATATTTCTTGAGCTGTAATTTGATACACACATACACATACATACATAAACACACATACACACATTCATTTTTTTCCTCTAAGGTATTCTTCTAGAGAACACACATAATTTTTGGCTGGCTGAGATTAGACATGAGTATGTCACTTGATCTTTTCAAATGTACCACCACTATTGAAAAAATTCAATTTGAAGTTAATATCAGTAGTATTATCTGTGTGTATGAAAGACTGTATGATTATTATGGGATTTATTAAACATATTCTTGTGCTGGGCCTTCTAATAGATCCTGTAAAATATATGGAGGAAGTAAAACCCAATTCCTGATGTCAAGAAGTTGATAATTATCATTATCTTCAGTTGTCAATGACCTGATATATCTGGATTCACTCTCAGCTCTTTCATTTACTAGTTGTTGGACCTTTGGACAAGTTAGTTACTTTCTCAGGGCCTTCCTTTACTTATCTTTAAGATAGGATCATTGCTAGTTCCTCCTCATAGAATCATTGCTCAGTCAATGTTAGCTATTTTTTATTGTTGTTCTTAATCACTCACATCATCTTTGTTTACTTTCTAAATGTGAGTTCTGTGTTGATCTCTTTTCAGGATTTTGAACGTTCTCGAGCCTTTAATTTTCTGAATGAGATAAAGAAGAGGTTCCAGACTACTTATGGTTCAAGAGCACAGACAGCACTTCCATATGCCATGAATAGCGAGTTCTCCAGTGTCTTGGCTGCACAGCTGGTAAGATCTTTCTCAGGATAAGGTATTTTGATTTTTATCTTCTTTATTACCTTCAAACGCTATGAATCTAGGGGGCCCTGACCTGCAATATAGTTTTCTGATTGTGTTACTGTAAGTCAACATAATAAAACTTCCCTGATTAAAAAAAATGTAAAGGGGCAATTTTAGGGTAGAAAACAGTGATATTCTTTATTATCTCTGTATTCTCTATTAATAGTGGTCATAGTGTCTCATGATCGGAAGAGCATTAAAGATCATCTAGTTCAACTACCCATCTGATGCTTAAATGTGTTCAACATGCCAAATGATCTTTTAACCTATACATAAACCTTCTACCCTTCCATGAGGCAAATTTAATTTTCTAACAACCCAAATTAATAATTTGAAACTCTCTTCATCTGTATGAGTCCATAATTATCAGCTTCGTGAGGTTTTACATGTGTTTATACCTGTGAAATACCATTGTACTCAAGACAGCATTTTAATCTCCCTAAAAATTCCCTTATGTCGGTCCCCTCCCCCACACTCTGCCCCAGGCAACCACTGATCTGTTTTCTATCACTATAAATTAATTTTGTCTTTTATAGAACTTTCTGTAAATAGAATCATACAGTATGTACTTTTTTGTGTCTTGATTGTTTCACTCAGTGTAAGGCTTTTGATATTCTTCCATGTTGTATAAATCAGTAGTTTGTCGCCCTTTTTGCTAAGTAGTAGTATATGCATATACCACAATTTGTTTATCCGTTTACCTGTTGCTGGATATTTGGATTGCTTCCAGTTTTCAGCTATCATGAATAAAGCTGCTGTGAATCTCCATGTATGTCTTTGTGTAGACATATGTTTTTTATTTCTCTTTGATAAATACCTAGGAATGGAATTGCTGGGTCATATGGTAGGTGGTGTGTAATTAAAAAAAAAAAAAACATCACTTTTTTTTTCCAAAGTGGTTGTACCATTTTATATTCTCACCAGCAGTTCCAGTGTCTCTGCATCCTTGCCAATACTTGATATGGTCTTAAGTTTTGCCATTCCAGTTGATGCGTAACGGTATCTCATTGTGGTTTTAATTTATATTTTCATGATGTCAGACACCTTTCAAAATGCTTCCCTTTTATCCACGAAACTATTTGAGTATAAAGACCTAAGCTCTAGGTATGATTTTGTTGTGAGTTAAAAAAAATGATGTATTGTAATTGAATACTTTCACTTCTCTTGTGTTTTTAATACTGAGTATTACATTTCTAAATTTTATACACACAGGCACACACATACACACACACACACATACTCTTCTGGCAATAAAGTCTTTTTAAATTGGTTACTTATAAACCTTTATTATTCAAGCAGTTGGTTTGTTTCATACTCCCCACTAGGAAATGTTCATCTATGTATAACTGTATAAAACACTACCAACAACAAAAATACCAGTGCTTAGTCAAAAGTAAATAGGGTCAGCTAGAAACAATACTTTCAAATTAACCAATTTGTCATTAGCTCCAGATCTGTGTGACCTTCTGAACAAAATCTCTACCTGTTCCTTCATCTGTAAATAGAGATAATAATAGCATCGTTTCATAGAGTTTTGGGGTGGATTAAGTAATATCCCGTTTGAAGCACTTAACACAATGAAATGACTGGAACATTGTGTATTAAGCATCCCGTAATTGCTAGCTATGGATAATAATTTCAAAATATAAATTATCAGTGTCTTAGATTCTAGATCCTGTGAGAAGCCAATAAAAATAGTTTATATGTTGTGATCCTGGTAGATACAAGAACAGATGCTAAGAAGCTGGGCCAGCCCCTACCTCAACATACTCAAGAAGTGGGGAACGATTTTGCAGCATTCTTCCCCCCACTGCCCCAACTACAGTCTTTTTTCTCCTTTCTTCCTTGTCTGAGCACAGATTATATATGCCCCCAAATCTCTGCCCCATAAGTCACATGTATATTTGATATAATATTTATTTTTATTTTATTTAAAATAAGGTAATTTTTAGACTATATACTTATAGTTTGTATAGAAGCATTTTTTTATGCTGCCCGTATTTTTTCCTGGGTATTGTAACATTTTTCCAGTGAAGTGACATGTATCTTTTATATCAATAGAGACATAATTTTATAGCATTCCTCAGTGTAAATTGTCATTCCCTTTATTTATGTTTTCCTATTGTAAATAATGTCTGGGTACCGTAAGTTAAAACTTATTTTCTTATAGAAGCATCACTCTGAGAATAAGGGCCTAGACAAAGTGATGGAGACTCAAGCCCAAGTGGATGAACTGAAAGGAATCATGGTCAGAAACATAGGTATGTTTCATGGCATAGTTTCATACATGTGGGCAAAAATAAAGATTACTTGACTGGGGTCAAATTATTCTAGAGAAGCCAAAATAGCACTTCCTTATTCTTACCATTGGGAGTTAATTGTCAGCTGAGACACCTATGATACTGTCTGCTTGTGCAAATGGTTTCTTCTTTGTCCTTGCAACTATTCTTCATTCTAAATTTATTACTTTGCTTAGCGAGACTAATTTCTAAGAACCTTATGATAATTCAGCAGTTTAGAATAATTTGGTCAGTTTGGTCATATAGTATTTCGCTGAGTTAATGTATCACAGGTTACCTAACCTTGCCTGAATTTTGGATGCATGGGTTCTTTAGCACAGTGTTACTCAGAGTGCTGTTTTGCAACCAGATAAGGAGCTTGCTGAAGAATGTCAATCAATGTTGTGCTTCCTTCGTTGAGGCCCTCTTGCTATGAAAATAATGTCAATTAGCCTGAACAGTATGCTTAGAGACTTAGTCAACCAGTTGCAAACACTGTTAAGTAGGACTGATGTAGAAGTTTATGCTACAGTAACAGTACTGTTATGTCTTTGTGCCTATTATGTTTTTCTTATTTTCTTGAGATTAATTATCAGGAATGGAATTAACAATCAAAATGCGGAAACATTTTCGTGGTTCTTGATATGTATGTCTCAGCTATTTAAAGTGATTTCCTTTGATTTTAGTTTTAATTATATATCTAGATAGAGACTAGAGAATCTGTTGAGACAACTACTATTTGTTTTACTCTTTTTTTTGGTCACCAAATGTATTTATTTTGCCTGAAAGTGGAGGCAGACAATTGCTACAATATTATTTATTGCAGTCGCATCAAGTATCCAGAAAAATCAACATTTTTAATCAACTCCTTTTAAATGACTTATTTATTTTTAGAGTTACAGAAACAGCAAATTTAAAATGTGACAAGAACATTCCCAGTTAATTCCCTTTCATTTTTTTAACAGCTTAATTGAAATATAATTCACATATCATATAATTCACCCATTTCAAGTATAGTCAGTGGTTACTATATTCACAGAATTGTGCAACCATTGGTGCAATCAATTTTGTAACGTTTTTATCATCCCTAAATGAAACCCTGTACTCATTTGCAGTTGCTCCTCATTTCTCCTCAACTCTCAGACCTAAGCAACAATTAATTCCCTTTTCATCTTCATAAATTTGCCTATTCTTGACATTTTGTATAAATAGAATCTTGTAACATGTGGCCTTTTGTGTCTTCGTTCACTTAGCATAATGATTGTGAGGTTCATTCATGTCATAGCGTAAATCAGTACTTCTCTTGTATGACTAATAATTCCATTGCATTAATGTATTTTATGTATCTAGTCATTAGTTCATGGTCTAGTTATTATAAATAATGCTGCTATGAACATTTGTGTACAAGTTTTTGTGTGAGCATATATATATATATGTTTTTGGTTCTCTTGTTTACATACCTAGGAATAGAATTGCTGGATCACATGGCAACTCTTCAACATTTTGAGGAAGGGCCAAACTTTCTTAAAGTGACTGTACCATTATACATTCCTAATAGCAATGTATGAGGATTCTGATTTCTCCACATCGTTGCCAAAATGTATCTTTTTTGATTATACCCAGTCTAATGAAATGGTATTTTATTGTGATTTTGATTTGCATTTCCCTGGTGACTAATGATGTTGAGCATTTTTTCATGTGCTTATAGCCCATTTGTATATTTTCTTTACCTTTGGAGAAATGTCTATTTAAAAATACTTTGTTGCTTTTAAGTGGGTGATTTGTCTTTTTATGGTTGAGCTATAAGAGTACCTTATATAGTCTGGATACTAGACCCTTATCAGATACATGATTTTCAAATATTTTGCTCTATTCTGTGGGTTGTATTTTCATTTTCTTGATGGTGTTCTTTGAAGCACAACAGTTTTTATGAGGTTCGATTTATTTTTTTCTTTAGTTGTTTGTGCTTTGAATATCATATCTAAGAAACCATTGCCTAAGCCAAGATCATGGAGATTTACTCCTTTGTTTTCTTCTAAGACTAGTTTTAGCTCTTACATTTAGGTCTGTGATCTATTTTGAGTTAATGTTTATGTATGGAATACAGAAGAGATCCAACTTAACTATCTTGAGTATGTATATACAGTTGTCCCAGAACCATTTGCTGAAAAGGCTTTTCTTTCCCTGTTGAATGATCTTAGCATTCTTATAAAAAATTAGTTATCAATGGATGTATGGCTTTATTTCTGGACCTTCAATTCTGTTCAATTTATCTTTATGCCAGTACCAGGCTGTCATGATTATTATAGCTTTGTAGTTTTAAAATCAGGAAATATTAGTCTTCAAACTTTATTCTTTCTCAAAATTACCTTGACTATTCTGGGTACCTTTCATTTTCCTGAACTTTAGGATGAGCTTGTCAATTTCTGCAAAAAAAGCTATCTGGGATTTTGATAGGGATTGTGTTGAATCTATAGATCAATTAGGGGAGCCGTTTTAACAATATTAAACTTTTGATCCATGAACATGGGCTTTCTTCCTATTCATTTAGATTTTCTTTAATTTTTTCCAACAATGTTTTATAGTTTTCAGTATGCAAGTCTTACATGACAAAGACTCTGCTTCACCAAGTTTTAGACAAGCTCCTCTGAGCACTCTTTTAAACTAGGTCTCATCCTTGGGCTCTATCCTTGGCCTGCCTAAGGAAGTCTTAGCAAAGAATTCTGCTAATACCCCACCCTTGATCAAGTTCCTCATCCCCTATATTTGATATATAAGTCCAGCCAGCTTTTAGCAGGAATCCTGTTAGGCCAGTTTAGAGAGAATGCCCTTGCCCTTGATGTCTCCTCTTAGTAATTTTCCATCTTCTGACCCCCTCACTCTGTTCATAGGCCACAAATCCCCACTGGTCTTGGTTGCATTAGGAGTTGAGCTCAATCTCTCCCCTCCATTGTGATAGCCTTGACCTCTATTGCAGTAATCTCAAAATCTGCCTTACCATTTTTTAACAAGTATCAGAATAATTTTTCTTTAACAATATCTCTTCTAACATCCTTCTTGCCTTGTTCCTAAGTATTTTTTTTTTGATGCTATTGTAAATGGAATTTTTCTGTTTCATTTTTGGATTGTTCAGTACCAATGTATAGAAATTTTATTGATTTTTGTAAATTGGTCTTCTATCATACAACCTTGTTGTTCTCATTTATTAGTTCTAATAACTTTTTAATAGTTTCCTTAGGATTTTCTCTATATAGAATCATGCTACTTGCGAATAGAGATAGTTTTAATTGTTCCTTTTCAATCTGGATGCTTTTCATTTCTTTTTATTGCTTAATTGCCCTAGCTAGAACCTCCAGTATAATGTTGAATAGAAGTGGTAAGAGTGGACATCATTGTCTTATTCCTGCTCTTAGGGAGATCTTGAAGAGTCTTTCACAATTAAGTATGAGGTTTTTCATAGATGTCCTTTATCAGGTTGAGGAAGTTTCTTTTTCTTGTTTGTTGAGTGATTTTATCATTAAACAGTGTTGGATTTTGTCAACTTTTTTTACATCTATTGAAATGATGGTTTTGTTCTTTATTAATATGATATATTATAATAATTGATTTTCAGATATTAAACCAACCTTGTGTTTCTGAAATAAATCACACTGCATCATGGTGTATAGTCCTTTTTGCATATTATTGGATTCATACTGCTAGTAGTCTGTTGAGGATTTGTTAAATGTCTGTATTTTTAAGAGTTGTTGGTCTGTCGTTTTCTTTTCTTGTGATGTCTTTGTTTGGTTTTGATACCAGGGTAATGCTGGGCTCATAGAATGAGTCAAGAAGTGTTCCCCTTTTCTTCTATTTTGGAAAGAGTTTGTGAAAGTTTTGTATTAATTCTTCTTGAAATGTTTGGTAGAATTCACCTCTGAAGCCACCTGGGCTTGGGCTTTTCTTTGTGTGAAGTTTTTTTGGTTTTGTTTTTGTTTCCTGAGGCGGGGTCTCGCTGTCACCCAGACTGGAGTGCAGTGACACAATCGTCTCTAATTCCTCTTTCATTCCCTTGGTGGGAGAGTTACCTGCAGTCTTGACCTCCTAGACTCAGGTAATCTTCCCACCTAAGCCTCACGAGCAGCTGGGACTGTAGGCATGTGGCACCACGCCCGGCTAATTTTTGTTTTTTGGTTTTTGTGTAGAGACAAGGTCTTGCCATGTTGCCCAGGCTAGTCTCAAACTCCTGGGCTCAAGCGATCCACTTGCCTCAGCCTACCAAAGTGCTAGGATTACAGGCATGAGCCTCCGTGCCCAGCCTGAGGTTTTAAAATTACTGATTTAGTCTCTATACTTGCTGTAGCTCTATTCAGATTTTTTATTTCTTGAGTCTGTTTAGCGGTTTGTATCTTTCTAGGAATTTGTGCATTTCATCTAAGTTACCTAATTTATTTACATACTCCTGTTCATAGAATTTCCCTAAGATCCTTTTCATTTTGTAAGTTTGGTGGTGATGTCTCCTTTTTCATTCCTGATTTTAGTAATTTGAGTTTTCTCTCTGTTTTACTTGGTCATTCTATGTAAAGGTTTGTCCATTTTATTGATCTTTCTAAAGAACCAACTTCTGGTTTCATACATTTTTTTCTATAGTTTTTCTGTTTAATTTTTTCACCCTAATATTTATTTCCTTCCCACTGCTAGCTTTGGATTTAGTTTACCCTTCTTTTCTAGATCCATAAGGTGGAAAGTTAAGTTGTTAGGTTATTAATTGAGATCATTTGTCTTAGCTCTGGCTGCCATAACAAAATTCCATAGACATAGTGGCTTAAACAACAGAAATTTATTTTCTCACATTTCTGGAGGCTAGAAGTACAAGATCACGGTGCCAGTACGGTCAGGTTCTGGTAAGGGCTCTCTTTCTGGCTTGCAGACTGCATTTTCTCTCTCTGTTCTCCCACAGGGCAAGGAAAAGAGAGCTAGCTGTCTAGTGTCTTTTATTTACTTGATACATAATATTTGTACACATTTATGGGGTACGTGTGATATTTTGTTACATGTAAAGACTGATCAAGTCAGGATATTTGGGGTGTCCATCAGCTCAATAATTTATAATTTCTGTGTGATGGGAACATTTCAAATTCTCTCTCTAGCTATTTTGAAATATATAATACACTGTTGTTAACTTCAGTGAACCCTACTCTGCTGTCAAACATTAGAACTTATTCCTTCTATCTAACTGTATTTTTGTACCTATTAACCAACCTCTCATATTCCCTGCTCTGCCCCGCATACCCACACCCTTCATAGCCTCTGGTATCTATTACACTATTGGCTACCTCCATGAGATCAACTGTTTTAATTCCCACATGTGAGTAAGAACATGTGATATTTATCTTTCCATGCCTGCCTTATATCACTTAACATAATAACCTCCAGTTACATCCATGTTGCTGTAAATGACATGACTTCATTCTTTTTCATGGTCAAATAGTATTCCATTGTGTTTATATACTACATTTTCTTTATGCATTCATGCATTCATGGACACTTAGGTTGACTCCATATCTTTGCTGTTGTGAATAGGGATGCAATAAATATGCAAGTGCAGATCCCTTTTATACACTGGTTTCTTTTCCTTTGCATAAATACCCAGTAGTAGGATTGCTGGATCATATGGTAGTTTAATTTTTAGTTTTTGGAGAAATCTCCACACTAGTTTCCATAGTAGCTACACTAGTTTACTTTCTCACCAACAGTGTATAAGTGTTTTTTGTTTTTTTTTTTTTTCATCCTAGCCAGCATCTGTTATTTTGTGTCTTTTTAGTAACCATTCTAACTGCTGTGGTAACATGATATCTCATTTTGGCTTTTATTTGCATTTCTATGATGTTGAACATTTTTTTCATATACCTTTTGGCCATTTGTATGTCTTCTTTTGAGAAGTGGTTATTCATGTCGTCTGCCCACTTTTTAAGAGGATTATTTGTATATCTCCTGTTGAGTTTGTTATGTATTCTGGATATTATTCCCTTATCAAATGAATAGTTTGCAACTATTTTCTCCCATTCAACTGGTTGTCTCTTCACTCTGTTGATTATTTCCTTCGCTGTGCAAAAGCTTTTTTTGTTTAATATAGTCCTATTTGTCTATTTTTCTTTTCGTTACCTGTCCTTTTGAGGTGTTAGCCACAAAATCATTTCCTAGACCAGTGTTCTGAAGTGTTTTCCCTATGTTTTCTTCTAGTAGGTTTATAGTTCTGGGTCTTAAATTTAAGTCTTTAATCTATCTTGGTTGATTTTTGTATGTGATGAGAGACAGAGGTCCAGTAATTCTTCCACATATGGATATCCAGTTTTCCCAATACCATATATTGAAGGGAGTATCCTTTCCCCAGTGTACATTCTTGGCACCCTTGTTGAAAATCAGTTGCCTATATATGTGTGGCTATACTATGTGGATCAATGTCTGACTTTCACTATTCTATTCCATCGACCTTGTATCTGTTTTTATACCAAACCTTGCTGTTTTGGTTACTGTAGCCTTGTAATATGTTTTGAAGTCAGGTAGTGTGATGCCTCCAGCTTTGTCCATTTTGCTCAGGATTGCTTTGGCTATTTGGACTCTTTTTTGGTTCCTGAAATACTAATTTTAGGATTGTTTTTTCTGTTTCTGTGAAAAATGACATTGGTACTTTGATAGAGATTGCATTGAATCTGTAGATTGCTTTGGGCTTATGGTCATTTTAATAATATACATTCTTATGATCCATGACCATAAGATGTCTTTCTGTATCTTTGTGTCATCTTCAGTTTTTTTCATCAGTGTTTTGTAGTTTTACTTGTAGGAGTCTTTCACCTCCTTGTTAAATTTATTCTTCGATATTTTATATTTTCATAACTATTATAAATGGGATT
Organism: Papio anubis; assembly: GCF_008728515.1. Taxonomy (NCBI): domain Eukaryota; kingdom Metazoa; phylum Chordata; class Mammalia; order Primates; family Cercopithecidae; genus Papio; species Papio anubis. The sequence continues at coordinate 93,706 of NC_044996.1, read as the reverse complement.
GCCTTCTTGATTTCATAAAGTTTTATTTCACCAAGTTCATTATTGGTGCATAGAAACATTACGGATTTTTGTATGTTGATTCTCTATTCTGCAACTTTACTGAATATATTTATCATATCTGGGAGTTTTTTGGTGGAGTCTTTAGGGTCTTTTAGATATAAGATCATGTCATCTGCAAAGAGAGATAATTTAACTTCCTCTTTTTCAATTGGGATGCCCTTATTTCTTTCTCTTGCGTGATTGCTCTGGCTAGGACTTTCAGTATTGTGTTGAATAGGAGTAGTGAAACTGGGCATCCTTCCAGTACTATGTTGAATAGGAGTGGTGAGAGTTTTCCAGTTCTTAGAGGAAAGGCTTTTAGTTTTTCCCATTCAGTATGATGATAGCTGTGAGTTTGTCATAAATAGCCTTTATCATGTTGAGGGATGTTCCTTCTATGCCTAGTTTTTTGAGAGTTTTTATCATGGAGAGATGTTGAATTTTTTTTGATACCTTGAACTATATATTTTTATTTGAATAGATAAAAGTAGAATATCCTATTTTCCTTTTGAGCTATGTCATCATATGGCTACAATTAGGGATGAAAATGGAAATGTTTCACCCTGACCCATTGCAATTTCTATGTTACACATTTGCTCTTTTTTTTTTATTATTATGCTTTAAGTTTTGGGATACATGTGTAGAATGTGTAGGTTTGTTACATAGGTGTACACATGCCATGGTGGTTTGCTGCACCCAGAAATACATTAGGTATTTCTCCTAATGCTATTTCTCCCCAGCCCCCCCCCCCCACCCCACAACAGGCCCCTGTGTCCATGTGTTCTCATTGTTGAACTCCCACTTATGAGTGAGAACATGCGGTGTTTGGTTTTCTGTTCCTTTGTTACTTTGCTGAGAATGATGGTTTCTGGCTTCATTCATGTCCCTGCAAAGGACATGAACTCATCCTTTTTTATGGATGCATAGTATTCCATTGTGTATATGTGCCATATTTTCTTTATCCAGTCTATCATTGGTGGGCATTTGGGTTGGTTTGAAGTCTTTGCTATTGTGAATAGTGCTGCAATAAGCATAAGTGTGCATGTGTCTTTATAGTAAAATGATTTATAATCCTTTGAGTATATACCCAGCAATGGGATTGCTGGGTCAAATGGTATTTCCAGTTCTAGATCCTTGAGGAATCGCCACACTTTGACAATGGTTGAACTAATGTACACTTCTACCAACAGTGTAAAAGTGTTCCTGTTGCTCCACATCCTCTCCAACATCTGTTGTTTCCTGACTTTTTAATGATTGCCATTTAATGATCGCCATTGTAACTGGTGTAAGAGGGTATCTCATTGTGGTTTTGATTTGCATTTCTCTAATGACCAGTGATGACGAGCTTTTATTAATATGTTGGCCACATAAATGTCTTCTTTTGAGAAGTGTCTTTTCATACCCTTCACACACTTTTTGATGGGGTTGTTTTTTTTCTTGTAAATTTGTTTAAGTTCCTTGTAGATTCTGGATATTAGCCCTTTGTCAGATGGATAGATTGCAAAAATTTTCTCCCATTCTGTAGGTTGCCTGTTCACTCTGATGATAGTTTCTTTTGCTGTGCAGAAGCTCTTTAGTTTAATTAGATCCCATTTGTCAATTTTGGCTTTTGTTGTCATTGCTTTTGGTGTTTTAGTCATGAAGTCTTTGCCCATGCCTATGTCCTCAATGGTATTGCCTAGGTTTTCTTCTAGGGATTTTATGGTTTTAGGTCTTACGTTTAAGTCTTTAATCCATCTTGAGTTAATTTTTGTATAAGGTGTAAGGAAGGGGTCCAGTTTCAGTTTTCTGCATATGGCTAGCCAGTTTTCCCAACACTGTTTATTAAATAGGGAATCCTTTCCCCATTTCTTTTTTTTGTCAGGTTTGTCAAAGATCAGATGGTTGTAGATGTGTGGTATTATTTCTGAGGCCTCTGTTCTGTTCCATTGGTCTACATCTCTGTTTTGGTACCAGTACCATGCTGTTTGGGTTACTGTAACCTTGTAGTATAGTTTGTAGTCAGGTAGCGTGATGTCTCCAGCTTTGTTCTTCTTGCTTAGGATTGCCTTGGCTATATGGGCTCTTTTTTGGTTCCAAATGAAATTTAAAGTAGTTTTTTCTAAATCTGTGAAGAAAGTCAATGGTAGCTGGATGGGGATAGCATTGAAACTATAAATTACATTGGACAATATGGCCATTTTCACTATACTGATTCTTCCTCTCCATGAACATGGAATGTTTTTACATTCATTCGTGTCCTCTCTTATTTCCTTGAGCAGTGGTTTGTAGTTCTCCTTGAAGAGGTCCTTCACATCCCTTGTAAGTTGTATTTCTAGGTATTTTATTCTCTTTGTAGCAATTGTGAATGGGAATTCACTCATAATTTGGCCCTCTGTTTGTCTTTTATTGGTGTATAGGAATGCTTGTGATTTTTGCACATTGATTTTGCATTCTGATACTTTGCTGAAGTTGCTTATCAGCTTAAGGAGGTTTTGGACTGAGACGATGGGGTTTTCTAAATATACAATCATGTCATCTGCAAAGAGAGACAATTTGACTTCCTCTCTTCCTATTTGAATACCCTTTATTTCTTTCTCTTGCCTGATTGCCCTGGGCAGAACTTCCAATACTATGTTGAATAGGAGTGGTGAGAGAGGGCTCCTTGCCTTGTGCTGGTTTTCAAAGGGAATGCTTCCAGCTTTTGCCCATTCAGTATGATATTGGCTGTGGGTTTGTCATAAGTAGTTCTTATTATTTTGTGATACGTTCCGTCAATAGCTAATTTATTTAGAGTTTTTAGCATAAAGCGGTGTTGAATTTTATCAGAGGCCTTTTCTGCATCTGTTGAGATAATCATGTGGTTTTTGTCATTGGTTCTTTTTATGTGATGGATTACATTTATTGATTTGCATATGTTGAACCAGTCTTGCATTCCGGGGATGAAGCCCGCTTGATCGTGGTGGATAAGCTTTTTGATGTGCTGCTGGATTCGTTTTGCCAGTATTTTATTGAGGATTTTCACATCGATGTTCATCAGGGACATTGGCCTGAAATTTTCTTTTTTTGTTGTGTCTCTGCCAGGTTTTGGTATCAGGATGATGCTGGCCTCATAAAATGAGTTAGGGAGGAGTCCCTCTTTCTCTGTTGTTTGAAATAGTTTCAGAAGGAATCGTACCAGCTCCTCTTTATAACCTCTGGTAGAATTCGGCTGTGAATCCTTCTGGTCCTGGACTTTTTTTGCTTCGTAAGCTATTACTGCCTCAAGTTCAGAACTTGTTATTGTTCTATTCAGGGATTTGACTTCTTCCTGGTTTAGTCTTGGGAGGGTGTATGTGTCCAGGAATTTATGCATTTCTTCCAGATTTTCTAGTTTACTTGAGTAGAGGTGTTTATTGTGTTCTCTGATGGTAGTTTGTATTTCTCTGGGATCAATGGTGATATCCTGTTTATCATTTTTTATTGTGTCTATTTGATTCTTTTCTCTTTTCTTCTTTATTAGTCTCCTAGCAGTCTATTTTGTTAATCTTTTCAAAAAACAGCTCCTGGATTCCTTGATTCTTTTTGGAGGGTTTTTCATGTCTCTGTCTCCTTCAGTTCTGCTCTGATCTTAGTTATTTCTTGTCTTCTGCTAGCTTTGAATTTGTTTGCTCTTACTTCTCTAGTTCTTTTAATTGTGATGTTAGGGTGTTGATTTTAAGTCTTTCCCAGTTTCTGTTGTGCGTTTAGTGCTATAAATTTCCTTCTCAATACTGCCCTAGCTCTGTCCCAGAGATTCTGGCATGTTGTATCTTTGTTCTCATTGGTTTCAAAAAACTTATTTATTTCTGCCTTAATTTCATTATTTACCCAGTAGTCATTCAGGAGCAGGTTGTTCATTTTCCATGTAGTTGTGCAGTTTTGATTGAGTTTCTTAATCCTGAGTTCTAATTTGATTGCACTGTGGTCTGAGAGACTGTTGGTTATGATTTCCATTTTTTGCATTTGCTGAGGAGTGTTTTACTTCCAATTATGTGATCAATTTTAGAATAAGTGTGATGTGGTGCTGAGAAGAATGTATATTCTGTTGATTTGGCTTGGAGAGTTCTGTAGATGTCTATTAGGTCCTCTTGGTCCAGAGCTGAGTTCAAGTCCTTAATATCCTTGTTAATTTTCTGTCTCGATCTGATATTGACAATGGGGTGTTAAAGTCTCCTACTGTTATTGTGTGGTAGTCTGAGTCTCTTTGTAGGTCTCTAAGGACTTGCTTTATGAATCTGGGTGCTCCTGTATTGGGTGCATATATATTTAGGATAGTTAGTTCTTCTTGTTACATTGATCTCTTTACCATTATGTAATGGTCTTCTTTGTCTCTTTTGATCTTTGTTGGTTTAAAGTTGTTTTATCAGAGACTAGGATTGCAACCCCTGCTTTTTATGTTTGTTTGTTTTTTGCTTTCCATTTGCTTAGTAAATATTCCTCTATTCCTTTATTTTGAGTCTATGTGTGTCTCTGCACGTGATATGGGTCTCCTGAATACAGCACACAGATGGGTCTTGATTCTTTATTCAATTTGCCAGTCTGTGTCTTTTATTTGGGGCATTTAGCCCATTTACATTTAAGGTTAATATTGTTATGTGTGAATTTGATCCTGTCATTATAATGCTAGTTGGCAATTTTGCCGTTAGTTGATGCAGTTTCTTCATAGTGTCGATGGTCTTTACAGTTTGGTATGCTTTTGCAGTGGCTGGTACTGGTTTTTCCTTTCCATATTTAATGCTTCCTTCAGGACTTCTTGTAAGGCAGGCCTGGTGGTGACAAAATCTGTCAGCATTTGCTTGTCTGTAAAGGATTTTATTTCTCCTTCGTTTATGAAGCTTAGTTTGGTTGGATATGAATTTCTGGGTTGAAAATTCTTTTCTCTAAGAATGTTGAATATTGGCCCCCACTCTCTTCTGGCTTGTGGGGTTTCTGCTGAGAGATCCGCTGTTAGTCTGATGGGCTTCCCTTTGTGGGTAACCCAACCTTTCTCTCTGGCTGCCCTTAACATTTTTTCCTTCATTTCATCCTTGGTGAATCTGACGATATGTGTCTTGGGGTTGCTCTTCTCGAGGGGTATCTTTGTGGTGTTCTCTGTATTTCCCAAATTTGAATGTTGTCCTGTCTTGCTAGGTTGGGAAAGTTCTCCTGGATAATATCCTAAAGAATGTTTTCCAACTTGGTTCCATTCTCCCTGTGACTTTCAAGTACAGCAACCAAACATAGGTTTGGTCTTTTCATATAGTCCCATATTTCTTGGAGCCTTTGTTCATTCATTTTCATTATCTTTTCTCTAATCTGGTCTTCATGCTTCATTTCATTAAGTGAATCTTCAATCTCTGATATCCTTTCTTCCACTTGATCAGTTCAGCTGTTGATACTTGTGTATGTTTCACAAAGTTCTTGTGCCATGTTTTTCAGCTCCATCAGGTCATTTATGTTCTTCTCTAAACTGGTTATTCTAGTTAGCAATTCCTCTAACCTTTTTTCAAGATTCTTAGTTTCCTTGCACTGGGTTAGAACATGCTCCTTTAGCTCAGAGGAGTTTGTTATCATCCACCTTCTGAAGCCTCCTTCTGTCAGTTCATCAAAGTCATTCTCCATCCAGTTTTTTCTCTTGGAATTGTCAGCCTTTTTGCACTGGTTTTTCTTCATCTTCATGGATTTATCTGCCTTTGGTCTTTGATGTTGGTGACCTGCGGATGGGGTTTCTGTGTGGACGTCCTTTTTGTGGATGTTGATGCTATTCTTTTCTGTTTGTTAGTTTTCCTTCTAACAGGCCCTTCTGCTGCAGATCTGTTGGAGTTTGCTGGAGGTCCACTCCAGACCCTGTTTGCCTGGGTATCACCAGCGGAGGCTGCAGAACAGCAAAGATTGCTGCCCGTTCCTTCCTCTGGAAGCTTCGTCCCAGAGGGGCACCTGCCAGATGCCAGCCGGAGCACTCCCATATGAGATGTCTGTCGACCCCTGCTGGGAGATATCTCCCATTCAGGAGGCACGGAACTCAGGGACCCACTTCAGGAGGCAGTCTGTCCTTAGCAGAGCTCAAGCGCTGTGCTGGGAGAGCCGCTGCTCTCTTCAGAGCTGGCAGGCAGGAACGTTTAAGTCTGCTGAAGCTGAGCCCACAGCCACCCCTTCCCCCAGGTGCTCTGTCCCAAGGAGATGGGAGTTTTATCTATAAGCCCCTGGCTGGGGCTGCTGCCTTTCTTTCAGAGATGCCCTGCCCAGAGAGGAGGAATCCAGAGAGACAGTCTGGCCACAGCGACTTTGGGGAACTGCGGTGGGCTCTGCCCAGTTCCAACTTTCTGGCCGCTTTGTTTATACAGTGAGGGGAAAACTGCCTACTGAAGCCTCAGTAATGGCAGACGCCCCTCCCTTCACCAAGCTCGAGTATCCCATGTCGACTTCAGACTGCTGTGCTGGCAGCAAGAATTTCAAGCCAGTAGATCTTAGCTTGCTGGGCTCCGTGGGTGTGGAATATGCCGAGCTAGACCACTTGCCTCCCTGGCTTCAGCCACCTTTCCAGGGGAGTGAACAGTTATGCCTCGCTGGCGTTCCAGGCAACACTGGGGTATGAAAAAAATCTTCCGCACCTAGCTCAGTGTCTGCCCAAGTGACCACCCAGTTTTGTGCTTGAAACCCAGGGCCGTGGTGGCATAGGCACCCAAGGGAATCTCCTGGTCTGCAGATTGCGAAGACTGTGGGAAAAGCGTAGTATCTGGGCCGGAGTGCACCATTCCTCATGGCACAGTCCCTCACGGCTTGCCTTGGCTAGGGGAGGGAGTTCCCCGACCCCTTGTGCTTCTTGGATGAGGCAACACCCCACTCTGCTTTGGTTTGCCCTCTGTGGGCTGCACCCACTGTCTTAACCAGTCCCAATGAGATGCACCAGGTACCTCAGTTGGAAATGCAGAAATCACCCACCTTCTTCATTGATCTCACTGGGAGCTGCAGACCAGCGCTGTTCCTATTCGGTCATCTTGCCACCCTGAGATGTTGAATTTTATCACATGCTTTTTTTATCAGATGCTTTCTCTGCATCTATTAAGGTGATCATGTGGCTTTTGTTCTTCATTCTGTTGATGGAATGTTTCATATTTATTGATTCGCATGCATTGAATCATCATTGCATCCCTGGGATAAATCCCACTTGATCATGGTGTATTATCTTTTTGATGTGATGTTTGATTTGGTTTGCTAGTATTTCATTGAGGATTTTTGCATCTGTGATCGTCGGGGATGTTGGCCTGCAGTTTTGTTTTTTTGTTGAGTCCTTGTCAGGTTTTGGTATCAGGGTAATGCTGGCCTTATAGAATGAGTTAGAGAGAATTCCCTTCTCTTGAACTTTTTGGCATAGTTTGAGAAGTGATGTTAGTTCTTCTCTGTAAGTTGCATGGAGTTCTGCAGTGAAGCCAGCTGATTCTGGGCATTGTTTTGGTTTTGTTGGGAGACTTTATTACTGATTCAATCGCATTACTCATTTCTGGCCTGTTCAGGTTTTCTATTTCTTCCTGATTCAGTCTTGGTAGGTTGCATATGTCCTGGGATTTATCCATTTCTTCTAGGTTTTCCAGTTTATTAGCATGTAGTTGTTAATAATATTTCTATGGTCACTTCTTCCAATTTTTAGATTTGCTTTAATATGCAAGGACTTTTTCCTGAGGGTGTATCTATGGTGTTGGTTGGGCAGGGCACTTTGACTTTGATTATGGGTACATTCAGTAGTGTAGTCTGTATAATTTCTTCAGCTATAAACAGCATCAACCATGTCTGTATTTTTCTTAGTGGCTCAGGGTGTAGTTGTTACGGAGGCTGTGGTGAAGTTTTGCTGGGTATGGGGACTTCAGGTGGGCTAGTCCTTGTTTTCGAGTGGTGTCACCAGTGGGTGAAGCATGCCTGTCCTTTGGCCCCAAGACAGTGTATTCATTAAGTTATATTACTTTTTTTAAAAAAATTATTTTATTCTGCATGCATATACTTAACGGCGTAAGTACTTCTGTAGTAAATATGAGCTGTCAAGAATACCAGTTTTGTAAGTTATATCAGATGTGAATTAAAACAAAGATAACGATAGCACATATGTAATGTAAAACTTGACCTTTTCTATTTTTCCAATATTTTCAGATCTGGTAGCTCAGCGAGGAGAAAGATTGGAATTATTGATTGACAAAACAGAAAATCTCGTGGATTCTGTAAGTGTGGAATCTGATAATATTTTTCAGGATGTAAAGTGGAGAAAGTATGGATGATGGCTAACATAATTGGGAAATGCCTTGAATTCAAAAATTTGGTGGGTTTTTTTTTTTTCCTTTCTCATTTCCATTATGTGATTACTTTGTAATAATGAGGATAACAGTGAGGCACAGAAAAAAAAAATCATCCCCTAATAGCCATTAAGGTAGCTTTGGTTTGGAAAACATACTTAGTATACAGAAATAATTTTCTAAAGCTTTGGATTGAGGCCTATATAATTTAGCACCTCAACTGCATGTACCAGTCTGTTCACTTTACAAATTTGTAAAACATGAGACAAATGTGCAAGACATTTGTGACCCAATATGAATCCTGAAAACTGGACAATTCACTTTCTTGCTTACACTGATAGTTTCATCTTGCCTTGTATCAATCAAGAGACATGGATTGGAAAGGGCCAATAAATAAGCCTTAAAGGAGACAGTGTGTCCTTGTGAGCTGCTTATACTATGGTTCCATATGTCCTCACATTTTCAATGCAGTTACTGTGAATGAAAGTTTTAAGGAAAGATGACAGTTGTATGGTGAACAGAAGGAGGACAGAGATCAGCTACGATTTGGGTCTACCCAATTATAAATTTAAATGTACAGTACAGGTTTACACCTTGAAACAAAACAGTGATTGATTATGTTCGTTGTGACTGACAGCTGGATTGTAGTGGTTAAGAACACAAGCTCTAGTATCAGGTTGCCTGGATTTGAATCCACCTCTGCTACTTACTACTTGTGTGACCTTAGGCAAATGACTTAACCTATTTGTGCCTCAGTCATCATCTTCTGTAAAATGAAGATGTACCCACTTCAGAGCATTTTAAGGATTAAATCAGATAATGCATGTAGAGTGCCTAACACAGTATTTGATACATAGTAAGAGCTATTTAAATGTTCGTCGTTATTGTTAATTTTACAGAGACATCTATTAGCAGCAGGTTTTGGAATATACAGTCTACTATCAGGTTTTCTAGGAGTTTATAAACAGTTTTTTCATCAAAGCATGTGGTAATTGGAGGAAGGATGGTACCATACAGGAAGTCAAAACACCTGGATTCTAGATCTCACTTTTTGACCCATTGCTGGGGGGGAAAGAAAACAGAGAAGTATCTGATTCCAGATCTGCAGAACAATATCTTTGATACTTCCAGACTGTCTCTTAGTTACTCTTAATTCTTGAGGATTACCCTGCTTAGCTGGAATAGTCTGTCTTTGACCAATACTAGTATAATCTGTACTTTCCAAATAAAAGTCTTAATTTTGTTGACTTCATGACTGAAAACAACAGAGGGTACTAATGAACTAACAGGTATCTCTCTTTATGGTAGAATAATATACATGCAGCAAATTGTATCAAGTGTACTACTTTTAAGTTATAGCTCAATTATTTTTCATGTGTATCTATACCCTGTAACCACCACCCAGATCTAGATAGAAAACATTTCCAGCACCCCAGAAGGCTGCCTCATACCCCTTCCAGTTAATAATCCCCAATAGATTTAATTATGTTTCTGACTTATATCACCATAGATAGTGTTTTGCCTGTTCTTAAAATTTATTTGTCTCTGGCCACTTTCACTCACCATTATGCCTGTGAGATTCATCCACTTTTTAAATTATAGTTATCACATATTTTTTGTTGTTTTGTATTATTCCATTATACAAATCTACCACAATTTGTTTATCCGTTCTTCTCTGTGGGGCTTTATTTCTGGATTCTCTATTTTGTTCCGTTGGTCAGTTTGTCTACCTTTATGCCAGTGCCACGCTGTGTTGATTACTATAACTTTATGGAATTCTTGAAATTAAGTAATGTAAGTCTTCCAACTATATTCTTGTCCAATATTGTCTTCACTCTTTTAGGTGCTTTACATTTCCATATATGTTTTAGAATAAGCTTGTTTTCCATCTCTCAACCCCACAACAATGTGTATCTTTGTGACTGCATTTAATATATAGGTCAATTTAGGGAACATTGGTATCTTGACAGTATAGAGTTTTTTGGTCTGTGAACATGACATATCTCTGCTTTTGCTTAGGATTTAAAAAATTTTTCTCAGCAGTATTTTTTAGTTTTTGATGTACAGGTCTTGCACATATTTGTTAAATTTGCCCTTGATAATATCATGCTTTTGTATTGTGTAACAAATTTTTAAATTTTGTTTTTAAGTCCTTATTGCTAGTATATGGAAAGAAAGTTGGTTATTGTATATTGACCTTGTTTTTATCCTGCAATCTTAGAAAAATTCATTTACCAGTTCTGGTTACTGTTTTGTACATTGCTGCCTTTTATTTTCTTTGCCTTATTCTGGCTAGAACCTTCTACACAATACTGAATACAAATGATAACAGTGAACATCCTTGCCTGTTGATCATCTAGTGGGGAAAAATTCTATATTTTTTGAAAAAAATAAATTCAGTGTTAAGTTTGTGGTTTACTGTAGATTTTTTTGTAGGTACCCTTTAATAGGTGGAAGAATTCCCTTTAATTCCTCATTTGAGAGTTATATTCATGATTTTATCAAATGCTTTTTCTCCATTTATGGAGAGTTTTGTTTGGTTTTTCTCCTTTATTCAGTTACTGTGGCAAATTACATTGCTTTTTGAATGTTAAACCAACTTTGCATTTCTGCAAGGTCATGACTTATTATCCTTCTTATATAGCACTTTATTGGATTTGCTATTGTATTGTTCAGGAATTTGGCATCTATGTTTATAAGAGATAGTGGTCTGTAATTTATTTTTGTTTTTAGGTTTTGGTATCAGGAATATGCTGGCCTCATTAAACAAGTTGGGAAATGTTAACCTCTCTGTCTTCTGAGTTTAGGTGCTATTGGTATTATCTGTCGTAGATGTTTGGAAGAATTTACTAGTAAAGCAAATTGGGCCTCGAGGTTTCTTCGTTAGAAAATTTAAAATCTGCTATCTTGCTGTTTGTTTCCTATTTGTCCCACCTAGTCTTTGTGCCCTTTTTTTCCTGCCTTCCATTGGATTTAGTATATTGTTATTCCATTATGTCTCCTTTGTCAGTTTATTGGCTATAGCTCCATTTTGTCATTTTCTGATTGCTTTAGGGTTTACAGTATGTCTTTGATTTATAATCTCCCTTAAAGTGGCATTTTTCCACTTCATGAAGAGATAAGAACATTATAATAGTTTACTTCTATCTGTTTCTTCTTGGCCTTTATGCTATTGTTGACATATTTTTATTTACACATATATTAAAAACTTCAGAATACATTGTTAACTTTTTTTGTTTAAAGAGTTATCTTTTAAAGAGATTTAAATAATAAGGGAAGTCTCTTCTATTTACCTATGTATCTACCATTTCAGTGCTCTTAATTCTTTTGTGTAGGCCGAGTTTCTATCTGATGTTATTTTCTTTCTGCCTGTATGCTTTAATTTAACATATAATCTTCCATTGTAGTTCAAGTGTGTAGGTCTACTGGAAATGAATTTCAGGTTTGGTATGTCTGAAAAGTGTTTATTTCACTTCCTTTTCTTTTGAAAGATATTTTCACTGAGTATAGAATTCTAGGTCAGTGATTTTTCTTTTCCTTTAATACTTGACGAACAGTGGTTCATCACTGTCTTTTACATTGTTTCTGACAAGAATTTTGCTGTCATTCTTACGTACATAAAGTGTATTTTTTTTTTCTTCTGGATGCTTTAAAGATTTTCTCTTTATCATTGGTTTTAAGAAATTTGATTACAATATATATGCCTTGATATATATTTCTTTATGTTTCTTTGGCTTTGAGTTTGTTGTAGTTTTTATGAAATTATGAAAATCTTTAGCTCTTTCTACGCTTCCAGTTACATCTATATTAAGCCACTTGAAGCTGTCCCACAGCTCACTGATGCTTTGTTCATTTTTCAGTCTTGTTTCCACTGTGTTTCATTTAGAATAGTTTCTATTGCTATGTCTTCAAGTTTACTTATCTTTTCTTCTGCAGTTTGCAATCTGCTGTTTCTGTCCTGTGTATGTTTCATCTTTACAAGTTTGTTTTGGATCTTTTTTATATCTTCCATGTGTCTCCTTAACATGTGCATACTTTCCTCTACCTTCTTGAGTATACGAAGTGTATTTATAATTGAAGTGCTTATTCTACTTACATGTAATGCAAATTTTGATAGTTAGGTGTATCTTGCTCTTTGTTTTTATTTGCCCCATCCCCATCCTCTTCTTTTTTATTTTGATTGCTCAGGTACTTTTTAAATTGTTTTTTTTAAAATCATCTCTATTTGTTTTTTAACACCTCTATTGAGAAATAATTCACAGACCATACAAACTGCCCATTTAAAGGGTACACTTCAGTGGAATTTAGTATATTACATTATTAAAACTATGGTAAAATATGTATAACATAAAATTTTGCCATTTTAACCTTTTTAAAGTGCACAATTCAGTGGTGTTAATTACATCCACAGTGTTGTGTAACCATCACTACTACCTATTTCCAAAACTTTTTTATCACCCCCTAACAAAAACTCTGTAACCACTAAGTAATAATAACTCCCCATTCTCCTTACTCTCAGTCCCTGGTAATTCTAATCTACTTTCTGTCTCTGTGAATTTGCCTATTCTAGATATGTCATATAAGTGGGATCATACAAAATTTGCCCTTTTGTGTCTGGCTTATTTCACTAAGCATAATACTTTATTGCTTAAAAAAAAAAATGCTAACAATCACCTGAACCTTCGGTGAGTCTTAATCTTTTTGCTGGGTGGAGGGTCTCACCTTGATGTTAATGGCTACTGACTGATCGATGAGGCTGGTGGTTGCTGAAGGTTGTGGTGGCTGTGGCAATTTCTTAAAATAAGACAACAGTAAAGTTTACCACATTGATTGACTCTTTCACAAAAGATTTCTCTGTAGTATGTGTTGCTGTTTGATAGCAATTTACCGACAATAGGACTTCTTTCAGAATTGAAGTCAGTCCTCTCAAATCAGCTACAGTTGATGTAATTTTCTAAATTTTTGTTGTCATTTCAACAGTGTTCACAGCATCTTCACCAGGAGTAGTTGCCATCTCAAGAAACCACTTTCCTTGCCCATGCATAAGAAACAACTCCTCATTCATTAAAGTTTTATAAGAAACTGCAGCAGTTCAGTCATGTCTTCAGGCTCCAGTTCTAATTCTAGTTCTCTTCTGTTTCTACCACATGTGCAGTTACTTGCTCCACTGAAGTCTTGAACCCCTCAAAATCATTTGTGAGGATTGTAATCAGCTTCTTCCAAACACCTGTTAATGTTTATATTTTGACTTCCTCCCACGAATCATGAATGTTCTAAATGGCATCTAGAATGACGAATCCTTTCTAGAAGGTCTTCACTTTACTTTGCCCAGATCTATCAGAGGAATCATTATCTATGGCAGCTATACTAAATGTTTTTCTTAAATAATAAGACTCGAAAGTTGAAATCACTCCTTGATTCATGGGCAGCAGAATGGATGTTGTATTAGCAGGTGTGAACCCCGAAAGTCTGAGACAGGTCTCAGTCGATTTAGAAAGTTTGTTTTGCCAAAGTTGAGAGTGCACACCCATGACACAGCCTCAGGAAGTCCTGGCAACATGTGCCCAAGGTGGTCAGAGCCCAGTTTGGTTTTATGCATTCTAGGGAGACATGACACATCAGTCAACATATGCAAGATGAACATTGGTTCAGCCTGGAAAGGCGGGACAACTCGAAGCAAAGGCAGGAAGACTCGAAGTGGGGAGGGGGCTTCCAGGTCTTAGATAGGTAAGAGACAAATGGTTGTATTCTTTTTTTTTTTAATTTATTTTTTATTATTATTATACTTTAAGTTCTAGGGTACATGTGCATAACGTGCAGGTTTGTTACATATGTATACTTGTGCCATATTGGTGTGCTGCACCCATCAACTCGTCGTTTACATCAGGTATAACTCCCAATGCAATCCCTCCCCGCTCCCCGTGATAGGCCCCGGTGTGTGATGTTCCCCTTCCCGAGTCCAAGTGATCTCATTGTTCAGTTCCACCTATGAGTGAGAACATGTGGTGTTTGGTTTTCTGTTCTTGCGATAGTTTGCTGAGAATGATGGTTTCCAGCTGCATCCATGTCCCTACAAAGGACACAAACTCATCCTTTTTTATGGCTGCATAGTATTCCATGGTGTATATGTGCCACATTTTCTTAATCCAGTCTGTCACTGATGGACGTTTAGGTTGATTCCAAGTCTTTGCTATTGTGAATAGTGCGGCAATAAACATACGTGTGCATGTGTCTTTATAGCAGCATGATTTATAATCCTTTGGGTATATCCCCAGTAATGGGATGGCTGGGTCATATGGTACATCTAGTTCTAGATCCTTGAGGAATCGCCATACTGTTTTCCATAATGGTTGAACTAGTTTACAATCCCACCAACAGTGTAAAAGTGTTCCTATTTCTCCACATCTTCTCCAGCACCTGTTGTTTCCTGACTTTTTAATGATCGCCATTCTAACTGGTGTGAGATGGTATCTCATTGTGGTTTTGATTTGCATTTCTCTGATGGCCAGCGATGATGAGCATTTTTTCATGTGTCTGTTGGCTGTATGAATGTCTTCTTTTGAGAAATGTCTGTTCATATCCTTTGCCCACTTTTTGATGGGGTTGTTTGTTTATTTCTTGTAAATTTGTTTGAGTTCTTTGTAGGTTCTGGATATTAGCCCTTTGTCAGATGAGTAGATTGCAAAAATTTTCTCCCATTCTGTAGGTTGCCTGTTCACTCTGATGGTAGTTTCTTTTGCTGTGCAGAAGCTCTTTGGTTTAATTAGATCCCATTTGTCAATTTTGGCTTTTGCTGCCGTTGCTTTTGGTATTTTAGACATAAAGTCTTTGCCCATGCCTATGTCCTGAATGGTACTACCTAGGTTTTCCTCTAGGATTTTTATGGTATTAGGTCTAACATTTAAGTCTCTAATCCATCTTGAATTAATTTTCGTATAAGGAGTAAGGAAAGGATCCAGTTTCAGCTTTCTACTTATGGCTAGCCAATTTTCCCAGCACCATTTATTAAATAGGGAATCCTTTCCCCATTTCTTGTTTCTCTCAGATTTGTCAAAGATCAGATGGCTGTAGATGTGTGGTATTATTTCTGAGGACTCTGTTCTGTTCCATTGGTCTATATCTCTGTTTTGGTACCAGTACCATGCTGTTTTGGTTACTGTAGCCTTGTAGTATAGTTTGAAGTCAGGTAGCGTGATGCCTCCAGCTTTGTTCTTTTGACTTAGGATTGTCTTGGAGATGCGGGCTCTTTTTTGGTTCCATATGAACTTTAAAGCAGTTTTTTCCAATTCTGTGAAGAAACTCATTGGTAGCTTGATGGGGATGGCATTGAATCTATAAATAACCTCGGGCAGTATGGCCATTTTCACGATATTGATTCTTCCTATCCATGAGCATGGTATGTTCTTCCATTTGTTTGTGTCCTCTTTTATTTCACTGAGCAGTGGTTTGTAGTTCTCCTTGAAGAGGTCCTTTACATCCCTTGTAAGTTGGATTCCTAGGTATTTTATTCTCTTTGAAGCAATTGTGAATGGAAGTTCATTCATGATTTGGCTCTCTGTTTGTCTGTTACTGGTGTATAAGAATGCTTGTGATTTTTGCACATTAATTTTGTATCCTGAGACTTTGCTGAAGTTGCTTATCAGCTTAAGGAGATTTTGGGCTGAGACAATGGGGTTTTCTAAATATACAATCATGTCATCTGCAAAGAGGGACAATTTGACTTCTTCTTTCCCTAACTGAATACCCTTGATTTCTTTCTCTTGCCTGATTGCCCTAGCCAGAACTTCCAACACTATGTTGAATAGGAGTGGTGAGAGAGGGCATCCCTGTCTTGTGCCAGATTTCAAAGGGAATTTTTCCAGTTTTTGCCCATTGAGTATGATATTGGCTGTGGGTTTGTCATAAATAGCTCTTATTATTTTGAGGTACGTTCCATCAATACCGAATTTATTGAGCGTTTTTAGCATGAAGGGCTGTTGAATTTTGTCAAAAGCCTTTTCTGCATCTATTGAGATAATCATGTGGTTCTTGTCTTTGGTTCTGTTTATATGCTGGATTATGTTTATTGATTTGCGAATGTTGAACCAGCCTTGCATCCCAGGGATGAAGCCCACTTGATCATGGTGGATAAGCTTTTTGATGTGTTGCTGAATCCGGTTTGCCAGTATTTTATTGAGGATTTTTGCATCGATGTTCATCAGGGATATTGGTCTAAAATTCTCTTTTTTTGTTGTCTCTCTGCCAGGCTTTGGTATCAGGATGATGTTGGCCTCATAAAATGAGTTAGGGAGGATTCCCTCTTTTTCTATTGATTGAAATAGTTTCAGAAGGAATGGTACCAGCTCCTCCTTGTACCTCTGGTAGAATTCAGCTGTGAATCCATCTGGTCCTGGACTTTTTTTGGTTAGTAGGCTATTAATTATTGCCTCAATTTCAGAGCCTGCTATTGGTCTATTCAGGGATTCAACTTCTTCCTGGTTTAGTCTTGGAAGAGTGTACATGTCCAGGAAATTATCCATTTCTTCTAGATTTTCCAGTTTATTTGCGTAGAGGTGTTTATAGTATTCTCTGATGGTAGTTTGTATTTCTGTGGGGTCGGTGGTGATATCCCCTTTATCATTTTTTATTGCGTCAATTTGATTCTTCTCTCTTTTCTTCTTTATTAGTCTTGCTAGCGGTCTGTCAATGTTGTTGATCTTTTCAAAAAACCAACTCCTGGATTCATTGATTTTTTGGAGGGTTTTTTGTGTCTCTATCTCCTTCAGTTCTGCTCTGATCTTAGTTATTGCTTGCCTTCTGCTAGCTTTTGAATGTGTTTGCTCTTGCTTCTCTAGTTCTTTTAATTGCGATGTTAGAGTGTCAATTTTAGATCTTTCCTGCTTTCTCTTGTGGGCATTTAGCGCTATAAATTTCCCTCTACACACTGCTTTAAATGTGTCCCAGAGATTCTGGTATGTTGTATCTTTGTTCTCATTGGTTTCAAAGAACTTCTTTATTTCTGCCTTCATTTCGTTATGTACCCAGTAGTCATTCAGGAGCAGGTTGTTCAGTTTCCATGTAGTTGAGCGGTTTTGATTGAGTTTCTTAGTCCTGAGTTCTAGTTTGATTGCACTGTGGTCTGAGAGACAGTTTGTTATAATTTCTGTTCTTGTACATTTGCTGAGGAGTGCTTTACTTCCAATTATGTGGTCAATTTTGGAGTAAGTGTGATGTGGTGCTGAGAAGAATGTATATTCTGTTGATTTGGGGTGGAGAGTTCTATAGATGTCTATTAGGTCTGCTTGGTGCAGAGCTGAGTTCAATTCCTGGATATCCTTGTTAACTTTCTGTCTCGTTGATCTGTCTAATGTTGACAGTGGAGTGTTGAAGTCTCCCATTATTATTGTATGGGAGTCTAAGTCTCTTTATAAGTCTCTAAGGACTTGCTTTATGAATCTGGGTGCTCCTGTATTGGGTGCATATATATTTAGGATAGTTAGCTTTTCCTGTTGAATTGATCCCTTTACCATTATGTAATGGCCTTCTTTGTCTCTTTTGATCTTTGATGGTTTAAAGTCTGTTTTATCAGAGACTAGTATTGCAACCCCTGCTTTTTTTTGTTCTCCATTTGCTTGGTAAATCTTCCTCCATCCCTTTATTTTGATCCTATGTATGTCTCTGCGTGTGAGATGGGTCTCCTGAATATAGCAGACTGATGGGTCTTGACTCTTTATCCAGTTTGCCAGTCTGTGTCTTTTAATTGGAGCATTTAGTCCATTTACATTTAAGGTTAATATTATTATGTGTGAACTTGATCCTGCCATTATGACATTAACTGGTTATTTTGCTCGTTAGTTGATGCAGTTTCTTCCTAGCCTCGATGGTCGTTACATTTTGGCATGTTTTTGCAATGGCTGGTACCGGTTGTTCCTTTCCATGTTGAGTGCTTCCTTCAGGGTCTCTTGTAAGGCAGGCCTAGTGGTGGCAAAATCTCTAAGCATTTGCTTATCTGTAAAGGATTTTATTTCTCCTTCACTTATGAAACTTAGTTTGGCTGGATATGAAATTCTGGGTTTAAAATTCTTTTCTTTAAGAATGTTGAATATTGGCCCCCACTCTCTTCTGGCTTGTAGAGTTTCTGCCGAGAGATCTGCTGTGAGTCTGATGGGCTTCCCTTTGTGGGTAACCCGACCTTTCTCTCTGGCTGCCCTTAAGATTTTTTCCTTCATTTCAACTTTGGTGAATCTGGCAATTATGTGTCTTGGAGTTGCTCTTCTCGAGGAGTATCCTTGTGGCGTTCTCTGTATTTCCTGGATTTGAATGTTGTCCTGCCCTACTAGGTTGGGGAAGTTCTCCTGGATGATATCCTGAAGAGTGTTTTCCAACTTGGTTCCATTTTCCCCCTCACTTTCAGGCACCCCAATCAGACGTAGATTTGGTCTTAAATAATCCCATACTTCTTGCAGGCTTTGTTCATTTCTTTTTCTTCTTTTTTCTTTTGGTTTCTCTTCTCGCTTCATTTCATTCATTTGATCCTCAATCGCTGATACTCTTTCTTCCAGTTGATCGAGTCGGTTACTGAAGCTTGTGCATTTGTCACGTATTTCTCGTGTCATGGTTTTCATCTCTTTCATTTCGTTTATGACCTTCTCTGCATTAATTACTCTAGCCATCAATTCTTCCACTTTTTTTCCAAGATTTTTAGTTTCTTTGCGCTGGGTACATAATTCCTCCTTTAGCTCTGAGAAGTTTGATGGACTGAAGCCTTCTTCTCTCATCTCGTCAAAGTCATTCTCCGTCCAGCTTTGATCCGTTGCTGGCGATGAGCTGCGCTCCTTTGCCGGGGGAGATGTGCTCTTATTTTTTGAATTTCCAGCTTTTCTGCCCTGCGTTTTCCCCATCTTTGTGGTTTTATCTGCCTCTGGTCTTTGATGATGGTGATGTACTGATGGGGTTTTGGTGTAGGTGTCCTTCCTGTTTGATAGTTTTCCTTCTAACAGTCAGGACCCTCAGCTGTAGGTCTGTTGGAGATTGCTTGAGGTCCACTCCAGACCCTGTTTGCCTGGGTATCAGCAGCAGAGGCTGCAGAAGATAGAATATTTCTGAACAGCGAGTGTACCTGTCTGATTCTTGCTTTGGAAGCTTCCTCTCAGGGGTGTACTCCACCCTGTGAGGTGTGGGGTGTCAGACTGCCCCTAGTGGGGGATGTCTCCCAGTTAGGCTACTCAGGGGTCAGGGACCCACTTGAGCAGGCAGTCTGTCCCTTCTCAGCTCTCAACCTCCGTGTTGGGAGATCCACTGCTCTCTTCAAAGCTGTCAGACAGAGTCGTTTGCGTCTGCAGAGGTTTCTGCTGCGTTTGTTATTGTTTACTGTGCCCTGTCCCCAGAGGTGGAGTCTACAGAGACAGGCAGGTTTCCTTGAGCTGCTGTGAGCTCCACCCAGTTCGAGCTTCCCAGTGGCTTTGTTTACCTACTTAAGCCTCAGCAATGGCGGGGGCCCCTCCCCCAGCCTCGCTGCTGCCTTGCTGGTAGATCACAGACTGCTGTGCTAGCAATGAGGGAGGCTCCGTGGGTGTGGGACCCTCCCAGCCAGGTGTGGGATATGATCTCCTGGTGTGCCCGTTAGCTTAAAGCGCAGTATTGTGGTGGGAGTTACCCGATTTTCCAGGTGTTGTGTGTCTCAGTTCCCCTGGCTAGGAAAAGGGATTCTCTTTCCCCTTGCGCTTCCCAGGTGAGGCGATGCCTCGCCCTGCTTCAGCTCTTGCTGGTCGGGCTGCAGCAGCTGACCAGCACCGATTGTCCGGCACTCCCCAGTGAGATTAACCCCGTACCTCAGTTGAAAATGCAGAAATCACCGGTCTTCTGTGTCGCTCGCGCTGGGAGTTGGAGACTGGAGCTGTTCCTATTCGGCCATCTTGCTCCGCCTCCCGTTTCCTGACTTTTTAATGATCGCCATTCTAACTGGTGTGAGATGGTATCTCATTGTGGTTGTATTCTTTTGAGTTTCTGATGAGCCTCTCCAAAGGAGGCAATCAGGTACGCATTTATCTCAATGAGCAGAAAGGTGACTTTGAATAGAATGGGAGGCAGGTTGGCCATAAACAGTTCCCAGCTTGACTTTTCCCTTTAGCTTAGTGATTTGGGGGCCCCAAGATTTATTTTCCTTTCACACAGGCATGAAACCAACATTTGTCTCCTCATACGTCTCCATCAGAGCTCTTGAGTGACTAGGTTCATTGTCAATGAGCAGTAATACTTTGAAAGGAATCTTTTCTTTTTGAGCAGCAGATCTCCACAGATCTTCTGTACACCATCCTGTAAACAGATGTGCTATCTTCCAGGTTTGTTGTTCCATTTCAAGAGCACAGGCAGAGTAGATTTAGCATAATTCTTAAGAGCCCTAGATTTTCAGAATGTAAATTACCATTGGCTTCAACTTAGTCATCAGCTGCATTGGTCCCTAATAAAAGTCAGCTTATCCTTTGAAGCTTTGAAGCCAGGTATTGGCTTCTCTCTATGAAAGTCCTAGATGGCATCTTCTTCCAAAAGAACAGTGTTTTGTTTACACTGAAAACAATCTGTTGTTTAGTATAGCCACCTCTATCAATCTTAGCTAGGTCTCTTGGATAACTTACTGTGGCTTCTCTGTCAGCACTTGCTGTTTCACCTTGTACTTTCATGTTATAGAGGTGGCTTCTTTCCTTAAACCTCATGAACCAACTTCTGCTAGCTTTAAACTTTTCTTCTGCACCTTCCTCGCCTCTCTCAGCCTTCATAGAATTGAAGAGTTAGGGCCTTGCTCTGAATTAGGCTTTGGCCTAAGGAAATGTTTTGGCTGGTTTAATCTTCTATCCAGACCCCTGAAACATTCTCCATGTCAGCAGTAAGGCTGTTTTGCTTTCTTATGTGTGTGTTCACTAGAGTAGCACTCCTAATTTCCTTCAAGAACTGTTCCTTTACATTCACAACTTGGTTAACTGTTTGTCACAGGACACCAAACTTTAGACCCATCTCAGCTTTCAACATGCCTTACTCACTAAGCTTAATTATTTTTATCTTTTGATTTAAAGCAAGGGATGTATGACTTTTCCTTTCACTTGAATTCATAGATGCCATTGTAAGGTTATTAATTGGCCAAATTTCAATATTGTGTCTCGGCAAATAGGGAGGCCTGAGACGGAGAGAGATAAGAGAATAGCTGGTCAGTGGAACAGTTAGAACACACAACATTTATCAGTTAGCTCCATCATCTTATATAGGCATAGTTTATGGCACCCTAAAACAATCACAATAGTAACATCAAAGGTCACAGATCGTCATAACAGATAGAATGAAAATAATGAAAAGTTTGAAATGTTATAACAAAACGCAGACATGAAGTGATCACATGCTGTCAGAAAAATGGTGCTGCCAAAACCAAACACTGCATTTTCTAATTCATAAGTGGGAGTCGAACAGTGAGAACACATGGACACACGGAGGGCAACATCACACACCGGGGCCTGTCGGGGAGTTGGGGCTAGGGGGAGAGCATTAGGAGAAATACCTAATGTAGATGACAGGTTGATGCATGCAGCAAACCACCATGGCACGTATATACCTATATAAGAAACCTGCACGTTCTGCACATGTATTCCAGAACTTAAAGTATAATAATAATAATAATAAAAAGAAACAAAAAGTACAGGCCAAGCAGAAAAAAAAAACACCAGAAAAATGGTGCTGATAGTCTCATCATGGGGTTTCCACAGACCTTTGATTTGAAAAAAAAAGCAAAAAAACACCAGTATGCATGAAGTGCGATAACATGAAGTACAATAAAAGGAGATATGCCTGCAATTCTTTCTGTTGTTCTTTATTGTTTTCTGCAGTTCTGTTTCCATGTACAATTTTTTTGCTTCAAACTGAAGTTCTTTTATTGTTTGTTACAATGTTGATCCTGATGGGAGATTCTCTAAGCTTTTGTCTGAAAATCTGGTTTCATCATTTTGTTGAAGAATACTTTATAGTTTTTTAGTTTTTCACAATGTCAATTTAAAAAAAAAATTAGTGCTTTAAAAATGCCATTCCATTTTTCTTTGGCTTTCACATGTTCTTGGAGAGATTGTCATCTCTCTTAGTCTTACTTGAAAAATAGTGATTCTTACCCCACCTTTGGCTGTTTTTATTGTTGTTGTTTGTTTTGTTTTTTTTAAGACAGAGTCTCTCTCTGTCACCCAGGCTGGAGTGCAGGGGCATGATCATGGCTTACTGCTGCCTCCACCTCCCGGGCTCAAGTGATCCTCCTGCCTTGCCTCAGCCTCCCAAGTAGGACCACAGGCATGCGCCATCACACTTAGCTAATTTTTAAAATTTTTCTTAGAGATAGGGGTCTCCCTATGTTGCTCTGGCTGGTCTCAAACTCCCAGGCTCACGTGATCCTCCCACCTTGGCTTCCCAAAGTGCTGGAAAGATAGGCATGAGCCACCACACCTGGCCCCCTTTGGCTGGTTTTAAGAGTGTCTTTTTATATTTGGTTTTCAACTTTTTATATATGGTTATTAGCTTTCTGTGGCTGCTATCACAAATTATCACAAATCTGGTGGCTTAAAACAACAAAAATTTATTTTCTCCCACCCCTGGATTTCAGAAGTTCAAAATTAGCATAACTGGGCTGAAATTAAGGTGTTAGCAGGGCTACACTCCTTCCAGAGGCTCTAGGAGAGAATCTGTTCGTGCCTCTTCCAACTTCAGATGGCTGCCAGTATTTCTTTTTTTTTTTTTTTTTTTTTTTTTGAGACGGAGTCTCGCTCTGCCGCCCAGGCTGGAGTGCAGTGGCCGGATCTCAGCTCACTGCAAGCTCCGCCTCCCGGGTTCACGCCAT
The DNA here is from genome assembly GCF_008728515.1 of Papio anubis. Lineage (NCBI taxonomy): Eukaryota > Metazoa > Chordata > Mammalia > Primates > Cercopithecidae > Papio > Papio anubis. The sequence continues at coordinate 70,564 of NC_044996.1, read as the reverse complement.
TCTCCTGCCTCAGCCTCCCGAGTAGCTGGGACTACAGGCGCCCGCCACTGCGCCCGGCTAGTTTTTTGTATTTTTTTAGTAGAGACGGGGTTTCACCGTGTTAGCCAGGATGGTCTCGATCTCCTGACCTTGTGATCCGCCCGTCTCGGCCTCCCAAAGTGCTGGGATTACAGGCTTGAGCCACCGCGCCCGGCGGCTGCCAGTATTTCTTGACTTGTGGCTGTATCATTGTAGTCTCTGCCTCCATATTCACATTACCTTCTCCTTTGCATGTGTGTCAAGTCTCCATCTACTTTCCTTCTCTAGAGACATTTGTGATGTCATTTAGGGCTCATATGTATAATCCAGGATACGCTCTTCATCTCAAGATTCTTGACATAATCACATCTGTAAAGACCCCTTTTCCAGATAATATCACATATGTCACATTCACAGGGATTAGGACACAGGCATATCTTAGGGCAACATCTAACAATTGTTCTTTATAGGTGAACTTGTGTTTTTTTTTTTTTTTTTTTTTTTGAGACGGAGTCTCGCTCTGTCACCCAGGCTGGAGTGCAGTGGCCGGATCTCTGCTCACTGCAAGCTCCGCCTCCCGGGTTTACGCCATTCTCCTGGCTCAGCCTCCCGAGTAGCTGGGACTACAGGCGCTCGCCACCTCGCCCGGCTAGTTTTTTTGTACTTTTTTTTAGTAGAGACGGGGTTTCACTGTGTTAGTCAGGATGGTCTCGATCTCCTGACCTCGTGATCCGCCCGTCTCGGCCTCCCAAAGTGCTAGGATTACAGGCTTGAGCCACCGCGCCCGGCCTAGGTGAACTTGTTTTAACAGGTGGTTTGTCAGTGTTCAGGTGTTGACCTGAGGATGGTGGAGGAATCTCCATTACAACCTGTTGAATCACACAACTATGTTCGGATTTATTAGTTTCATTCCTCACTGCTTTTTCTCATCTACATCATCTTCCTCTTTCTTGAATTATGTATTGTGAATTAGTCTTTGTAGTATATCCTCACACATCATCTTCATATGAGTTTGTGGGTGATAATCCCTTCAAGAACAAAAGTGTTATTTTGGTCTCATATTTGAACAATGTTGACTAGTGTAGAAGCCTAGGGTTAAGATCATTTTCTCTCAAAATTCTCTGAATATTGCCGCGTTTCAGTGCATGAAGAGTTTAGGCATCTAAGAAGCTCAACAACTATATAGCTTACACGTTTTTTATTTGGGCCAAGTTTGAGGACTGCAACCCAGAAGCGTAGATTCAAGTTGCTCTGAATGAAACTAATTAGCAGCCGTTACAAGTAGGTTTTTAAAGGAAAAAAGGAGAGGCAGTATCTAATTTGTTTACCAAGAATTTACATTAAAATAACAAGTTATTGATTGGCTATACATTGTCCTTTGTATCACAGATTCCAGGAACATGAAGATAATGGTCGAGGGAGCTAGTCAGCAACAAAATGCCTTTAAACAGTTGCCCCTCTGGGTATTGTGTGGGGGGTGTGACTGAAGTCCCCATACTCATGTCTTCTGGGCCTGATAAATTTTATATACTTCACATAGCTCAGGCTGCTCTGAGCTGTTTTTCTTTTCTCATTTCCCCCTTTTGATCAAAATTTTTCTCTTCTGAAAGCATTGATGATTAGCATTTTAGATGTAAGTTTATCCCATGTCACTGGGGAGACTTATTCCCAGATATTCTTGTCCCATGTTGGATGGAAAGAGGTAAAAAAGGTACTATGGCTTAAAGAAGTTAATGAGGTCTCCAGGCTAAACTGATTGGCAACACAGAGGGGCAGAGCAACAGGATCTCAGTCAAGCCACCCACTCATGATGGAGCCATGGCATGAACAACTATACAGTTTACTCAAGTCCACCCTCACTTATGACACCAACTGCAAGTTTGGGGATTCCCCAAACCACCCTCAGATTTGATAGTTCATTAGAAGGATTTATAATACTCCATAAACACTGTTATACTCACAGTTATGGTTTATTACAGGCAAATTATGCATAGTAAGACCAGCCAAGGGAAAAAGTGTATAGGGTGGAGTTTGGGAAGATACCAAATGTAGAGCTTCTGTTGTCCTCTTCCCATGGCGTCAGGACACATTACTCTCTTGGCATCAATCTGTGACAAAATGTACAGAGCATTGCCCAACAGGGAAGCTTACCCAAGCCTTAGTGTTCAGAGTTTTTATTGGGGTTTTATTATGTAGGCATTATTGACTGACTGCCCTCTGGCTTGATCTCAGTCTCCAGCTCCACTGGCTGTGATCCACAGCCTCCTAAATCACACAGTTATTTTTTTCTGGAGTGTCTTTTCCCCACCCTAAATCACACTGTTACTATCTAGATTACAATCTATTAGAAAAATAAATCAAGGCTGTGCATGGTGGCTCATACCTATAATCCTAATATGTCGGGAGACCAAAGCCAAAAGATCTCTAAAATCCAGAAGTTCAAGACCAGCCTGGGCAACAAAGTGAGACCTTATCTCTACAAAACAAAAAAAAAAAACAAAAAAAAAACAAAAAGAAAAAATTAGGTATGATGGGGTGCGCCTGTAGTCCTAGCTACTTGGGAGGCTGAAGATGGAGAATTGCTTGAACCCAGGAATTCAGAGCTGCAGAGAGCTATGATCACACCACTGCACTCCAGGCTGGGTTACAGAGGGGTGACCTCCATCTCAAAAAAAAAAAAAAAAATTTTTTTTTAAAGCCCATTTATGATAGCATCAAAAAGAGTAAAATATGAATATATTTTAACCAAGGATGTAAAAAATGTGCACACTGATGAAAGAAATTGAAGAAGACACAAATCAATGGAAAGATATTCTATGTTTGAATCAATATTATTAAAATGTTCATACTGCCCAAAGCAATACACAGATTCAACACAATCCCTATTGAAATTCCAATGGCATTTTTCACAGAATAGAAAAAACAATTCTAAAATGTGGATGAAACTAGAAGACATTATATTAAGTGAAATATACCAGATACAAATGGACAAATACTGTATGATTTCACTTATATATGGGATCTAAGAAAATTGTTGATTTCAGAAAAGCAGAGAGAGAACAGTGGTTGCCAGGGGGTGGGAGACATGGAGAGATGTTGGTCAAAGTGTATAAACTTACAGTTATAAGATGAATAAGTTCTGGATATTGGACATACAGCATGGCAACTATAGTTAATAATAATGTATTGAATATTTGAAATATGCTGTAAGAATAAATCTTAAGCATTCTCACCACACATCCAAACAACTAACTATGTGAGGTGATGGATATTTTACTTAGCTTGATTGTGGTAATCATTTCATGATGTATACATATATCAGAATATCACATTGTATACCTTGAATATATACCATTTTTATTTGCCAATTATACTTCAAGGCAGAAAAACATAAAATGAGTAGAAACAAAAGGTTGGAGTTCTGAAATGTTACTAAAAGTAACATTTGCCTTTTTTCAATATTCTTGCCACATGGTACGTAGGTCCTTTTAGTCTGAAGATTCAAGTATTTCTTATTTGGGGGATATTTTCTTCAGTTAGTCCTTTGATTATTGATCTTTCTCTTCTGGTTGTATTCTCTCCTGTGACTGCTAATAGGTGCCTAAATCAGTACCAGGCACATAATAAGCACATATTAAGTATCTGTTGATTTTATAAATCGATCCTGGATTTGCTTGATCAGTTTTCCATGTATCTTACATCTTCTTTCATAATTTACAACCTAGACATTTTGCTCTGTTTTCAGAGCAATTTTTTTTGAATTGTTACTGCAGAAGCTACTTTTGCTCATTTATGTTCTGCTTTTAAAAAATTATGCCAGTCATTTTATTAAAATACAGTTTTTGGAATATTGTCTTATGTTATCTAATTTTTTATGTCCTCTGATGACTTTGTGTGAAACTAGTGCAATTATGTCTTGTATCTGAGGATAATTATTAGACATTTTTTATTACTATTATTCTATCTTGTTTCCCATATTAACTTAGTTCCATTAAGGACTGTTTCCCCCCATTGCTTTTTTTGTCTCCACACTTTAAGCACTATTTCTTCTCAAAAGTTCTAGTCCATATGTATATTCTATTCAACATATATATTTAGCTCTAGATGTAACCAGTTTTGGTCTGTGCCTCCAGGTGGCATCCTGTGCACTCTTCATCAAGTGAAAGCCAAAGGCTGGTGCCCCTGTCAGTTGTTCTACCGCAGAGACTTTGTGGAGTATGTGGTTGGAGATTAATCTATGGTTAAGGGAGTGGTTTTTTTAAAAACCAGTATGTTGAAGTATGATATACATAAGTGCGTCAACTGTGAGCATACAACTTGTATTTTCACAAAGTGAACATACCATGTAGAACCAACACCCAGATTAAGAACTAGAGCATGAACAGGATCCCAGAAGCTCCCTTTTGCCTTCTGTTAGTCGCTGCTCCCCTCCAAAGGTGGCCACTGTCCTGATTTCTCCACATAGATTAATAAAATACAGCAGGGGCCTAGAGTGGTGGCACACAACTATAGTCCCAGCTACTCGGGAGGCTGAGGTGGGAGGATCGTTGGAGCCCAGGAGGTCGAAGCTGCAGTGAGTCGTAATTGTGCCACGGCACTCCAGCTGGGGCGACAGAGCAAGACCCTGTCTCAAAATAAATAATAAAACATAGCTGGTACTCTGTTTATGTCAAGTTTCTGTTGCTCAAAATGATGTTTATGAGATTCATCTGTGGTAAATTGGGTAAATGTAATAGTAGATTGTGAATTGTCATTGCTGTATTGTATACCATGTTATGACTCTCCTACAATTTATTTATGCATTGTACAGTTGATGGGCATTTGGGTGGTTTCCAGTTTAAGGTATGAAAAGTAGTGCTATCCAGAACATTTTTGTATATGTCTTTTGGTGAATTTGTTCATAAATCTGTTGGGTACATACCCAGAGTGGAATTGCTGGATTATTAGGAGGTTTCGTTGGTTGGTTGGTTGGTTGCCTTTTTGTTTTAAACTCCTTGTATCCTGGTGGGAATCGTTCAGTAGATACTGAGAAATTGATGAGGCAAAAGAAAATGGATAGCAGAAGGAATGAAGTTCTATGGGTTTTGGCCCTCACTAAAGTAAATACATATCTTCCTATGGAAATCAAACAGGTTTTTATGGCTCAAAGCCCCAGAATTATACTGGGCAGAATAGGCAAATGTGCTTGCAGTCAGCTGGCTTTAAAGGAGCCTTTCTTATTGGAAGTATAGAGAGTAAAATGCTTTTCCACTAGGGGAAGAACCACTTCTGGTGCTCAACATCATGTGCATTGCTGCAGTGGAGAAGAAAAAAGAGGGAAGCCTTTTAATTGGGCTCATACTGCTTATGATAGGCCTGGTAGAGTCTTGCTTTTGGCAGCTATTGAGTATGAATGGCCAGTCTCTACTTGTAAAGAGAGATCATTGGACTTAAACAGAATTAATGGAAGTAAAATGTTCGCATGTTGTTATTGCAAATCATTCATGTAGTCAGTGCCAGGGGTTAAACAATTCTTGTCTCTTTTCTAGTCTGTCACCTTCAAAACTACCAGCAGAAATCTTGCTCGAGCCATGTGTATGAAGAACCTCAAGCTCACGATCATTATCATCATCGTATCAATTGTAAGTTTTTGTCCTTTTAGTGTACGGCTTTATTTTTCAGTCTCTAAGAAATTAGGTACTAGAATTATTTCTCAGTGATTAACACTCTGAAATGAGCTACATATGTCTTTTAATAGTGAAACACATGACCAGGCAGTGGCTTTCCTATGAAGTCACATAGGAAATATCTCTACTTAAACCCCTCCTTCCTATTGAGAATTATTATATATAAAGAGACATATAAAACTGACATCACAGAAATGTAGTTATTTTAAATAAAGATATTTCTGTTTATATGTAATGGGTTTATTGTTTTTATTTGTATATTAATTATGTATTTTTAAAGTTTTAATTTCTAATATGGCAAATGCTGATAATTATAATCCCCCTTAAACAAGAACTCTTTGAAGTCCTCAGTAATTTTTGAGTGTGTAAAGAGGTCCTAAACCACAACTTTAAAAACTATTGCTAACGGGTGGGGGGTTCTTCACCCTGTTCATGGTCAGATAAAGTTGCCTTTCCTCCCCATCCTCCAGTCATGTCCAGAAGCCCAAAGTTACCTCCAAGCAGATACCTCTGACCCTGCATCTCCTCGACCACAGTTTAAGGGTCCTCTGCCTTAGACAGTTGGATTTATCTAAAAGAGAAGAGCAGTCATAGATCTGTAGATTTTATACTGGAAGTAATTGTCATGGCCTTGAATGGTTCCTTGCTCAGGCTTCTCTTTTTAACATCACATTTTAGGCTCCTGAGCTTAGCTTCTTATTGTTTGGTCTGGGAGTTTAGGTTGATTTGTGCAGCTGAATTTTTGTTAAATTCAGAATATATTTACTGATTACTTACTACATGCAGAGCACAGCTCTAAATGCAATATCAATCTTTGCCAAAAGGTGTTGTCACCTAACGAGATGTACTTCAGCTTCAAAAATCCTTATATTACAGCTGTGACAAATAGTCAACTTTACATCAAGTTGGTAAACTTTACATTTGTTTCTTGTGTATGTGTGAATATGATGTCAGAAGTTCAACCTATTCATTAATAAACAGAATTTGCTGTAATCTGCCTCCCAACCCTGACCATATTTACAGTTCCCTACAAGGCAAATGCTGCTCACTTTTGGAGCAAAGGGTATGCAATTCATAAATGCATCCTTTTCCAAGCTTGCAAGTAATGAAATCAGTCACTTAAAGATCTCAAGAAGTTGCAATTTAAAGCAAAATAAAGCCAGGCATAGTGGCTTATTCCTGTAATCCCAGAACTTTGGGAAGCTGAGGCGGGAGGATCGCTTGAGGCCAGGAGTTTGAAGCCATCCTGGTCAACATAGTGACACCCTATCTCTACAAAAATAAAAAATAAAAATAAAGCAAAATAAAGTGACTAATGCAGTGAACCTAATGTTTAAAATTTGTTTTTTTTTGTAATATAATAATGTGAACAAGTAGTGACTATTTTATAATTTAAAATTAAAATCTAAAATTAAAAAGCAAACACATCTGTAATAGCACCAGTATTTTTGCAATGTTACTTACATCATCTGCTTTTCTTTGTTTTGGTCATCGTAATTATTGTGTCATTATCCACTGAACAGTTCATAGCAGTATTCTTTCCCATAAGTGATACAGATGAAAGCCTTCTACTCAGGCTTTTAAAATATATTCTTATATTAATCACAAATTAAATTCATGTGCAAAACCTAAAAATATAATTAATGAAATCATAGTTCAGGAGAATTATGCTTATTTGTGATTTTTTTATGACTTGTTAATCACACGTCAGTAAGAGTTGCTCATTTAGCCTTGATTCTGCCGAGTTACCAGTGAAGAGCAACAACCCCACTGCTTTCTCTCCCACTGAAGGAAACGCTAGAATTCAAGCGGGTGTGAGTTACACCAAAAAGGACAATTTTAACTACACTTCTGTCTTGGAAAATACTTGATTAGTGTGTTCCATTACTACATAACTGCTACTCTAATGGAATCAGAAGTATTTTTTAATAAGGCTCTACTTCCCTATATATATTATTTAGAATAACATGATTGATTCAAGAAAATAAAATTGCCCTCCTCCTCCCTCCAGGTATTCATCTATATCATTGTCTCACCTCTCTGTGGTGGATTTACATGGCCAAGCTGTGTGAAGAAATAAGAAAAAGTTATCATTAACCAAGGATATGAGAGAACAAGGAGTTAAAAGCAATCCATGTGACTCAAGCCTTTCACATACTGACAGATGGTATCTGCCAGTCTCTTCAACCCTCTTCTCACTTTTTAAAATCTTGTTCCATGCCTCCAGGTTTACCTTTGTCTTATCAACCAGTTTATTCCCATGAACTTCAGATTGAACCATTCATTGCAGCAGTAGCCTTAAAATGGCTTTTGTTTATTTCTTTGGTTTGTTTACTAGTGTCATCTATTTAGAGCAACATTTTTGTTTTTAATTGCACAAAGCTGTCGCCACTAGTCTTATGAGCTATCTTCTAAAACTGTGGAGAAGTTTTGTATGTGCACACAGAAGTATTCAAGAGACAGTATTGCTAACATCTCATTTTAATGTCTTTTGTTAATGAGAAGTTTTAGGTGCTTCAAAACAATATAAATGGATAATAGTTGTGATTTGGGGAATTGTAATGACGTTGGTGCTGCTTCCTTCTAAGAGCTCAAAGTATGAAACATTCTTATTTCAGTTAGAAATGTTCAGATGGGGAGCATTTTGCTAGACCATTAGAAGCACACAGATTATCCTTGTTCTCCTAGTATTCCCTTTCAGGAATAAAGTTCAGTGTGCTGATCATTCACAATACAGTGGATAGCTTGATATCTTCTGTTTTCCCATTGCAGTTGATTTGAGAAGATGAAGATTTAAATATTGTTGAAGGTTGCAGTTTTTTAATTGTGTTCCTTCTTCTTCTGTGAATATTTAGGGAAATCATGTCACTAATAGAATATGTAGTAGAGGGAGCGGGGAGGTAAATTCCTCTGACTTGCCAAAGAAAAAGAAGGGAACCACAATGGATGTGTTAGCATTTTAGCTGTGCAAAGGGGAGGTAGTGTGGGAAAAGTGTTTCCATTCTGGGAAAAGGCCAAACCTAATACGGTCAGCAGTCAACTCTAGGGTTTGGGCTTGACTCCTGTTGAATAATAGTTTGAGCATTCTTTGTGGTTTAATAAATTCTTAAATCTGCCTAGTTTTGATGAATTCTTTTGTGAAACTTGAAAGAGAATAGATAGTATGACATATAGAATTAATACAAAACAGTTTAACCATTTAACTGCAGTGTAAGAAAATTGGACTGTAATCATATCGCTACTGGCATCTGTTATCTAGTATGCATTTCTGGTGTGTATCTGAAAGGAAGACATTTTCTACCCTAGATCCAATTGCATTTATTTATCAATAAGTGCCATTAAATTGAAATTATATTACATTTTACACTTTCTCAATGAATGAACAAATTAGTCTGTAGAATCTAGCCACCTGTTTAGCCTAGTCATGTGCCTTGAACATATATGTGTCCCATAATCTAGCTTATGGTACCTGTTCTTCCATCCAAACCTTTCAATTCATGCTATCTGATTCATTTATTTGACATATATCTTAGGCCCACTTGAACTCTTTTCTTGTTTATCTAGCATAGCACAAATGTTTTTCCAGTCTTCTTTATCAACACTAATGCCTCTTAATTGCATCAGCATTTCCTATTGGAAAATACATCTGTCCCAGAAAAACATTTGGCATTCCTGAATAATTTCCAAATGTTTTTAATCCAAAGAAAAAGGTTTCAAGTTTATTCCCCTTTCTTATACACACCTGAATAAAATTGATGTGCATGTTTTAGGGATCAATAACCTAACTGTTCCTTGGTCTATTTATGTATAAGAATGCTTTTTAAAGCACATGTCTCATTTTAAATGACGCACAAACTGAAGACGTTAATAAAATTTAAGAGTAATACAATGATTTGCTTGTTTTAAAAGTTCTTTCTGGAACCTAATTTCTTCTGATGACATTTGCCATTGTATACAGAACAAAAGTATTTTACTTATGCCGAAAATATATTAAAAAGTGTTACCTGGAGACTTTCAGTAAAGATCTATAGCATAGTTTCAGGTGTGTAGAATTTCTTCAAAAGACACAAATGAACTTAAAAAATATATAGCCCATGGTGAAACCAATGAAAGATTCTGAAATGATCACACAGCCTTCACAACGATTGTCGTGAGCCCATGATTTAGATAGATCTGAAAAAGAACCCCAGGGATTGTCATCCAGTTCAGCACAATTCTGAAAAGTCTTTCTATCTAAAGTTAAATGACTGGTTCTGAAAGAGACTCAAAGGGAAGGCATAATGGTGGGAGGGAATAATTCATTATAGCAAACAGGGTTACCTAAACAGAAATAAAAGAAAAACGGGCACAAATCAAATATACAAATAGGTCACAACAAAATAATCAGTCACTTGGGACCTCTGAACGTAAGGTGGCTAAAGTCAGGTATAGAATATGTTTTTGTTACAGGCTGCAGTAACTTAAAAACAGCCTATTTAAGTTCTCCCTTGGCTTTATCCAGATTTCAACTGAAGTATGCATTCTCTAAAACACACTTAGAGAAAAATAAAAGATGGTTATTTATTTGGTTATGAATAAAGGAAGAAGTGACACCAACTATTTCTCTTCAAACACGTGGCAAAAAAAAAAAAGTGTCACAGTCCAAAAGTTTCCTTAATAGTGAATGTAGGTGCCTTTAGATAATAGTTTCTTGCTTGACTCTGTTGGTATCTATCTTTTCTGGCCTCAAGATAGACAAAGATACTGGGTTGCTTCCCAGGGTATCTTGATGGAAATGAATGTAACAACTATAACAGCAGCACCCTAGACCCTACCAAAGTGTTCTACATTAGAAGCAAGTCTATTTCTTGCAATGCCATCTTCTCAAGTATAATAAACAGGGTGGAAGTAGTGGTTGTGGTTGCCGTGTATATCAGTGTGAATCCAGTGAAGACAGCAGAGCCAAGACAAGTGTTTGGAAAACAGAGTTTAATATAGGATTCAAGGTTACACAAATGTGTGACAAACTGGGAAGTGAAGGTCTGGAAGGCAGGTACCAGAAGATCAGAAGAACAGTCCTAGCACTTTCACTTGAGGCATTGACATAGGCGGACAGGTTAGAACTTGCTGGAAAACCTGAGAATCCCTGTATGTCTGCTTGCTGATATGGTTTTGCTGTGTCCCCACCCAAATCTCACCTTGAATCGTAATCCCAATAATCCCCACATGTCGAGGGAGGGACCTGGTGGGAGGTGATTGGACCATAGAGGCAGTTTTCTCCATGTCATTCTCATGATAGTGAGGGAGTTCTCATGAGATCTGATGGTTTTATAAGTGTTTGACAGTTCCTCCTTCACACACTCACTCTCTCCTGCCGCCTTCTGAAGAAGGTGGCTGCTTCCCCTTCCACCATGATCGTAAGTTTCCTGAGGCCTCCCCAGCCATGCGAAACTGTGAGTCAAACCTCTTTCCTTTGTTAACTACCCAGTCTCGGGTAGTATCTGTACAGTAGTGTGAGAGTAGACTAATAGACTTGCCAAAGTTGGTGTGTGAAGAGAGAGACATGTGGAAAGGTTTATGGAAGCCACAGCTTCAGTAGAGCTGATGCCAAGTACCAAGTAGTAGGCTTGCAGCCCCAGCTGGTTGACTAGCAGTCCACAGAATGAGTTGGATGTGGAATGGAAAAGATTGAGGAAAATCTGGGACACACCAGGCACCTAAGCATCTTTGTGTCCTTTGAAGGGTACTGACCTCCACTTTTTTTCTGCTTTCCAAGTCTCATGTAAGTTCATCTCACTGATAAAAGCTAACCCTAAAACCATCTAGGGTAAGGGGATTCTACGAAATTCTCAGCTTCTGGCAAGAGCAATGGTGCCAGTCTAGCATAGCCCAGTTCCTTCTAGACTCATTCATAGGATTGGCTCTACTGCTTTATCAAGACAATTTTGGTAAGTTAAAGCATTCTTCTGGTCAGAATACACTGTACAAAATTATTTTGGGTTCGTGCTCTTTATTAAACCCAAACAATCTAAATCCCAAATGCTGTGACTTTCTATATCTCTTCCAAAGAGAAAGAAAATCATGGCAATATTCTGTATAAGAAAACTAACATGCACAGGCTGACACCGTGTTTTTTCTTTTTAAATCCCCATTCCCAGTTTAGAAAAGCACAAAGAAAACTTTAAAAAGACACAGGAAGGGGAACATCACACACTGGAGCCTGTCGTGGGGTGGGGTGAAGGGGGAGGGATAGCATTAGGAGATATACCTAATGTAAATGAGTTAATGGGTGTAGCCCGCGGTGGGAGAGACACGGATCGGACCGAGAGAAAGGGGGTTGTTCTCTTGCAGGCAGGGGCGGGGGTCACAAGGTGCTCAGTTGGGGAGCTTTTGAGCCAGGAGAGGAATTTCACAAGGTTAATCACTCAGTTAATGTAGGGGAGTAACAACTCACAATGGTGGAATGTCATCAGTTAAAGCAGGAACCAGCCATTTTCACTTCTGTAGGCTTTATTGAGCAGAGTGGCAGTACAAAGTTTCCACAGCGTGGAAGGGGTCCTCAGCGGGTAGCCAGTGTTAGATTTTTTGACCACCTTTTAAATGCTTTAAGGTGGCAAAGATGTTACCAGAGTGAGAAACAAAGACAATTAACATGTCTCAGATCTTGAGGAAAACTGGAATTGTAACTTAAGTTTGATGACTTTATAACCTTGCAGCGGCAGGGCAAAGGAGACAGGATCTCACAGGATTTTACAAACTGTGTTTAAAGGAATCGGAATTGGGAGCATAGACAAGGTCCGCTGGTGACAGAAAAACAGGCTTTTAACATTCCTTTAGTTTCAGGGAGCGGGAAGGGAGAGAGGACACAGGGAAGCTTACAGTGAAATTTTCACTAGGGAAGAAAACACATGCACAAATTCTGATGTTAGGAATATTTTAAGCACATATCTTCAATATTATTCATCCAGGACCGAAGTAAGTCCGGTGGCAGAAAATGAGTGAGTTTCACAGCTATGTGATAAAGCCTCCATAAAAATCCCTGAAAGAGGTGGAGGATCACTTGAGGCCAGGAATTTGAGGCCTGCCTAGGCAACACAGTGAGACTCCATCTCTACAGAAAATAAGACAGTTGGGTGTAGTAGTGTCCACATGTAGTCCCAGCTACTCAGGAAACTAAGGCAGAAGGATTGCTTGAGGGCAGGAGTTGAAGGCTGCAGTAAGCTATCATTGTACCCCTGCACTCCAGGCTTGGGATAGAGCAAGACTTTGTCTCTTAAAAAATCCTAAAAGATGGGGTTTAAAGAGATTCTAAATTGTTAAATACATCCAAGTGCAGGGAGCATGGCAAACCCCAACTCCATGAGGACAGAGCTTCCGCACGTGAGACCCTTCCAAATCTTGCTTTGTGTGCCCCCTTATCTGGCTGTTCATGTGTTTTCTTTACCATGTCCTTTATAATAAACTGGGGTCTTAGTCCTTTCAGGTTGCTGTAACAAAATACCATAGACTGGGTAACTTTTAAACAACATAAATTTGTTGCATATAATTCTGAAGCCTGGAAAGTTCTAAGATCAAGGCACTGGAAGATTCCATGTCTGGTGAGGGCTCATCTCTCAGAGATAGTACCTTCTAGCCATGTCCTCACATGGCAGAATGGATAAACAGGCTACCTACAGACTCTTTTATATTGGCACTTGTGCCATTCATGAGGGCAGAGCCTTGACTATTGGGGGAACCCACCCCCAATATTTCTACATAGGTTGTTTCTATTTTCCATAAGTGTCAGCCGGCTGATAAATAAAGAGAAAGAGTACAAAGAGAGGAATTTTATAACTGGGCCGCTGGGGGTCCACATATTGATAGGACTGTGATGCCCACCTAAGTCTCTGACCAGCAAGTTTTTATTAAGGGTTTCAAAAGGGGAGGGGGTGTAAGAACAGGGAGTAGGTACAAAGATCACATGCTTCAAAAGGCAAAAAGCAGAACTACTAATAAGGGTCTAACAAAGATCACATGCTTCTGAGGCAACAGGACAAAGGGCAAAAGCAGAACTACTGATAAGGGTCTATGTTCAACGGTGCACATATTGTCTTAATAAACATCTTAAATAACAGAAAACAGAGTTCGAGAGCAGAGAACCGGTCTGACCATGACTTTACCAGGGCAGAGTTAGTTTTTCCCCACCCTAGTAAGCCTGAGGGTTCTGCAGGAGACCAGGGCATATCTCAGTCCTTATCTCAACTGCGCAAGACAGACATTCCCGGAGTGGCTGTTTATAGACATTCCCCAGGAATGCATTCCTTTCCCAGGGTATTAATATTAATATTCCTTCCTAGGAAAAGAATTTAGTGATATCTATCCTATTTGCACGTCCATTTATAGGCTCTCTGCAAGAATTAAAATATGGCTCTTTTTGCCTGACCCCACAGGCAGTCAGACCGTATGGTTGTCTTCCCTTGATCCCTAAAAATCGCTGTTATTCTGTTCTTTTTCAAGGTGCACTGATTTCATATTGTTCAAACACATATGTTTTACAATTAATTTGTACACTTAACACAATTATCACAGTGGTCCTGAGGTGATGTACATCCTCAGCTTACAAAGATAACAAGATTAAAGTAAAGACAGGTATAAGAAATTATAAAAGTATTATTTGGGAACTGATAAATGTCCATGAAATCTTCACAATTTATGTTCCTCTGCCACAGCTCCAGCCAGTCCCTGTGTTCGGGGTCCCTGACTGCCCTCAACACTTGATGATGAATTACCTGTTAAAACCATACTCTTGGAGGTTAGGTTTCAACATATGAATTTTGGGGGGACACCAACATTGAGATCATATTAACCAGTAAACATAAGTAAATGTTTCTCTGAGTTCTATGAGCCATCATAGCAAATTATCAATCCTGAGGAGGAGGTGTGGGACTGTTCAATTTGCAGCCAAGTCATACAGAAGTGTGAGTAAACTGGGGATTTACTAGTTGTGATTGGCATCTGAAGTGGGGGGCAGTTTGGTGTTATTGAGCCCTTAAACTATTAGGTATGTAATAACTCCAGTTAATTCATGTCATAAATTGAATTATATGGCACCCAGCTGGTGTCCAGAAAGTCGGAGAATTGGTTGATATGGGATAACCTCTCATATATTTGTTGTCAGAAGTGAAGTATTGAGTATAGATGGTGCCCAGGTTTTTTTTCTTTTTACAGATGTAATAGTTTTTTTTTTTTTTTTTTTTTTTTTTTTTTTTTTTTTGAGACGAGCCTGTCACTTCAGGCTGAGTGCAGGCTTTATCTCAGCTCACTGCAAGCTCCGCCTCCCGGTTTATGCCATTCTCCTGCCTCAGCCTCCCCGAAAGAAGGACTACAGGCGCCCACCGCCTCGCTAGTTTTTTTTTTTTGTAGTTTTAGTAGAGACGGGGTTTCACCGTGTTAGCCAGGATGGTCTCGATCTCCTGACCTCGTGATCCGCCCGTCTCGGCCTCCCAAAGTGCTGGGATTACAGGCTTGAGCCACCGCGCCCGGCCGATGTAATAGTTTTAAATTAACTATTACACCTGAGGGAGAGAACTTTATAAAATAGAGTCCACTATTTATATTCAGTATATTCTGCTTTTAGTCTATAGATTCTACTCATTTCCAAAGTGACCTAGGTTAACACTTTCTGCCCATCACCTGCAGTGAGCTTTTCCATAAATTTGTAATACAGTTAGATTCTTGGTCCCATTCTGTATTTTATCCTTGGATACTACTACACCCTAAATAGTTTGATTTAATTTGTGTAGCTTGTGATTTATTCTTTGGGCTGTAAAATTCAATCAGTTTTATAAAATGCATAGTGTCAGGTATCCACCATTAAAGTACCATACAGAATACTTCAAACACCCACCCTATGTAACCACTGATTCATTTATCTCTGTAATTTTGCCTTTTCCAAAATATCATATAAAATGGGGTGAAATGATGGGTAGCCTCTTCAGGCTGGCTTCCTTCACTTAGCAGTATACATGCAGGATTTACCCATGTCTTTGCATGTGTAGATAGTTTATTCCTTTCTATTTATGAATGGTACTGCATTGCACAGATGCACCCCAATTTGATTATGTATTCAGTTATTGAAGGAAATTCTGATTACATTTTGACATTATGAATAGAACTGTCAGCTATTGAAAGAAATTCTGATTACATTTTGACCATTATGAATAGAACTGCTATACATAATTACATGCTGGTATATGTTTGAACATAACTTTTCAAAACAGTTAAAGACAGGCAATTTAGGGGTGCAATTGTCAGATTATAAGGTGAGAATTGTTCAGCTTTGGAAAAAAACTGCAAAAGTGTCTTCTGAAGTGGTTGTACCATTGTGCGTTCTACCAGCAATGGATGACAGTTCCTACTGTTCTTCAGCCTCCAGCAACTGGTTTGTCAGGGCTCTTTTAGAGTTTAGCAGTTCTAAAGGGTGTGCAGCTATCTCATTGTTGTTGTAACTTACAATTTCCTAATGATATGTTGAGCACCCTTTTGTGTGATTATTTGCTATCTGTATATTTTATTTGATCAGGTGTCCATTTAGCTATTTACTCATTTTAATTGGGTTTTTAGTTATCTTATTGCTTCTTTTTAAGAGTTCATTTTGTGTTACCATTATTTTTAGAGACCGTGTCTTGTTATATTGCTCAGACTGGTCTCAAGCTACTAGCTTCAAGCAATCCTCTCACCTCAGCCTCCCGAGTAACTGAGATCACAGGCATGAGCCACCCCACCCAACATCTCTTTATATTTTTAATACAATTGTTTTAACCAGATATGTATTTTGTAAATACTTTCTCCCAGTCTGTGTCTTGTCTTTGTTCTCTGAATAGGCTCTTTCTCAGAGTTGAAAATTTAGCTTTATAAAGTCTGTGTTATCAGTATTTTTTCTTTTGTGATTTGGCTTTTGGTATTATGTGTTAAACCTCAGCACCAAATCCAAGGTCACGCAGGCTTTCTTCTAGAATGTTTATAGTTTTGCATTTCAAATTTCAGCCTATGGACTATTGTGAGTGAATTTTTGTGTAAACTTTAGTTTGTATTACATTATTTTCATTCCATGTGGTTTCTAAATAATTGTTCCATCACTATTTTTGGAAAATACACGGGATAGTGAATTTCCAAAATGATGGCACTGAGTAAACGAATACTGCATTGTAGTGATTTCTCAAGAGAGCCAGGAGGGGGCCCACATCCACCGATAAACTGTGAGCAAGAGCGTCCTGTGCTGAGTCCTGATGGCCACCAGATGGCACGTGAACCCGCCTCTTCTGACCATCTCCCCTCAGATGGTGGGAGCCGGGAGACAAGAACTTCATTTTCCTCAGTCTTCAGAGGATTCTGCACAGGAAGGGTTCATGTAGAAAAATATAAACCCCAAATCCCACTGTTGCCATTGCACCCTGAGATCATTCTCAACATCCAAGACATAGTGGCTACAATATATATTCACACAATGTCCTCTAGTAGTTAATATCCACTCAGCGGCCCCTACTACTGATGGAATCATGTCCACACAGTGGCCGCTAATGAAATTCACACTCTTTTGAGAGTGATTGGTTTCACAGCTTTGGCTGAAATGGAGCCTCTATAATGAAGTTTGATGTCATCTCTACTTTCCTGGTGTGGTATTGATATGGTTGTTTTATAAAGTAATTTACTTTCCAGTAAATTCATACTTACAGGAAACATGCAATAGCAGTACAAAATACCTTTTATCCTTTCTCTGATTCCCCAGTGGTTACTCCAGTACCAGAATTGCAACTTCACACAATCTGCCTACCCAGTTCACTTTACTGCCTGTGCCGACTGTGAGAAAAATGTCTCTTTCCCTTTGAATCCAGTTTCCTTTTCCTGAAACTGTTCCTGTGACTATCTCTCAGTTTCACAACCTTGGCAGATTTAAAGAATAGAGATGAATCCAAGCTGCTTCTGTCATAGTTTTGTCAATGCACTACAACATAGAAGTTTCTCATTGCCTGAGGTAGTAGCTGGAGTTCTTTGTCTCATGACCAAGAAGGTTAAGGAGTGCAGACACAAAGGGTGAGGTTGGAGTGAAAGTTTAATAAGCCAAAGTTGAAAGCTCTCCGCTATGGAGAGGGGACCCAGAAGAGGGTTGCTGTTTTTACAGTTGAATGCAAAGGCTTTTATAAGAAACCAGTGAGGACTGGGTGTTTCATTTGCATAAGGTGTGAATTTCTGGTGGCTGCACCCCATCTTCTTAGTGCACATGTGGGCTCTTAGCTTGAGTTACTACCTATTGCTTTGTTCCCCTTACTGTGCATGTGTCAGGGGATGGAATCTCATCCTGTCACTCTCCTGATTAATGTTCTCAGTGAGTTTCCACTGGCCTTAGAACAAGGTCCACATGGTTTTCCATAGTTTTCTGGCCCATGAGTGCTCCTGCCTGCTGCCCTCTCCCATTCAGTCAGCCCCAATTACCTGCAGTCCAATTTGCTTTCAATTACAGGGACATAGCAGGCTTGTGGGTGTCTCAGGAATTTTATGCATGTTCTCTTAACCCATGCACCCAGCACCCCCAGCCTTATCAAATTTTCTAAGACTTTGTCCAACTAATTCTGATGTAGCAGGACAAGCTGCAGACAAAACTCCTCAGACACCAAGTTAAAGAAGGAAGTTGTTTATTCAGCCAGGAGCATCGGCAAGACTCGTCTCAAGAGCCAAGCTCCCCAAGTAAGTGATTCCTGTCCCTTTTAAGGGCTCACAACTCTAAGGGGGCACGCATGAGAGGGTCATGATCGATTGAGCAAGCAGTGGGTACGTGACTGGGGGCTGCATGCACTGGTAATTAGATCGGAACAAAACAGGGCAGGGATTTTCACAGTGCTTTTCTATACAATGTCTGTAATCTATAGATAACATAACCAGTTAGATCATGGGTCGATCTTTAACTACTAGGCCCAGGGTGTGGTGCCGGGCTGTTTGCTTGTGGATTTCATTTCTGCCTTTTAGTTTCTACTTGTTTCTTTTGAGGCAGAACTTGGGCATAAGACAATATGAGGGGTGGTCTCCTCCCTTATTCCCCCACCTTTGAGAATCTCACTCAATAGTGGGAGTTCTCACTTTTATTTCACTACCCATGTCTTCCTGCAAGACAGATCAATAGTGATTCATATAGTACACTTGTGCTGAAGCATTTTGGTGAACTAAGGTAGCGATGAAGCTTTTTATCATTTGAAGAAGTACAGGAGCAAACAAGGGAGCAGTAAGCAGGTTCCTATTACTATTATAACGCTTATTATAAGAGTTTTAAATCTTTCTAGCCTTGGGAACCATTTTCCAAACATGACTCCAGAATGAAATCCATGCCACACTTGCATGGGCACATGTGCCAGTATGGTCATATCTCTAACTATGTCATCAACTACTCACCCTTGATCATCTATGTGTAGACAGCAATTAGTAAGGTTAAATTTCCCACAGACCACCTCCTTCAGTTGCTAGCAAGTAGTCAAGAGCCAGTCTATTTTGATAGGTAGCATTTCTCATCTGAGTTTCTTGCCAGGCCAGAATAGTCAAGGCTCTGCCGGTTTTATTAGTGATTATTTCTAAGACAGCTTGTAACCGTATGATTCGGTTGATCATGTACGTGGGGGTCCGGTATCCCCACGAGCCATCTTGTGCCCAAGTAGCAGGCCCCTAATATTGTATGATTCTCTCAGGGGATCGTTCTTCATCTTTCCAATTTCTTATAGCTAGTGCCAATAACACAACTACCTGCCCACTGGTCAGGTAATTTGGCATAAGCTCTATGCCCACATATCCAGAATAATCCAGTGGGGGCTGTCCAGTCCCGGTGGGACTCCGGGTGGGTCCACACAGTTTGCAACTTTGGGAATTTACTAAATGGATTCCTCTCTGTGTGATTTGAACTCCACCAAGTGACTGTTTCTGTGGTGCCATTATACAGTTTCTGATACAGAAATTATCAGGGTGATTCTTTGAGCTGGGAATTCATCAGGAACTGGGTCTGTAGGTACTAATTCTCAGGCTTCCCATGGCCCTTGATCTCCCATTACAGTTCTCCACATATATAATATGAAATGACATTGAGAGACTGGGCTACATGCTCAGCTAATTGCAAAAACAAATTTCTTGTTTTTCCTGGAATTTCTGGTACTGGCACATTTAGTTCATCATAAAAAGTTGGAAACACTGGCTCAGGAGAACATTTGTAAACTTCTCCTCCAACCAAGATATTTACTCGAGGATCCAGTCCGGCCCCATTGATTCCTAAAGTCACATGCTCCCCCTTTTTCCAGCAAGGATCAAGGGGATTGGTTATTACTGTCTCTAAGGGGTTACATTGTCCCTTAGTACAGGAAGGGCCATTTGTTCCTTTCTGAAGATGGACTGGATCCTTTTCATTTTTTATCTAAGTGGCCCAAATGACACAAGACCAGTATCCACATTCATTTCTACACAGTCTTAATTCATGACATATGTACTTATTTTCAGTCACATAGCCTTTTTCCCAGCTAAAGGAGCCACATCCCCTTCCTCATTGCTATTAATGACAGCACAGGCATCAAATTTCAAGATTATGCATTTGGGCACCTCTTTTTCTTCTGTTCTGGCTAATACTTTACTTGGATCATTTATGAGGCCCCACCAGTCTTCAGTCTTTAATTTTATTTCAAAAACTGTGGACATGGGAGGCTTAGAGGGGTCATAACACACATCCAGTCGGTCGTTTCCTGGGCTACATACCTTGTACTGAGTGTCATATATACATGTTCCTGTTAAAGTTCCTAGGCATTCATTGTAACTATAGAACAAAAAGATTGTTTTAACTTGTTGCCCTACCTCAGTAACTGGATGTATACACTGAGAGCAGTCCTCCATATGGGGAAAATCAGTGGAAGTTTCTACTATACAAGTCCAAATTATAAGGAAAATGAGTCCTATGATGATTCTCCTCATGCTTTGGCCATGCGTAGACCAGTCAGCTTCTGGGTGTGACTGGAGCAGGGCTTGTTGTCCTCTTCAGAGTCACTTTGCAGGGGTTGTCCATGCTCAGTTTTGCCTCACAGGTTTCACTGACTGCAGGTTTCACATGGCTGTGGTGGATCCAGGCTGGGATTCCTTCTACCTTTACAGCCATAGGGGTGGTCAGGATTACAGTCTGAGGTCCTTTCCACCATAGCCGCAAAGGGCCTACGTTCCAGTCCTTGATCCACACGCGATCACCTGGCGAGAAAGGGTGAACTGGAGAGAATAAGCTGATGGGACACCTCTCATTTACCCAAGTTGAGATCGTCTAATTTTTCCTAAAGCTTGTAGCTATTGCTGTAATTCAATTTGACCTATCTCTTGGGTAGTGCCTGGAAGCTCCCGTAGTATGGGAGGAGGCCTATGATACAGTATTTCACAAAGGGAGTATCCTGTTTTCTTAGAAGGAGTGCATCTAATTTTAAACAATACCATAGGAAAAGCCTGTATCCACTTTAATCCTGTTTCCTGACATACTTTCTGTAAACTATTTTTGAAAGTCCGATTCATTCATTCCACCTTTCTGGAACTTTGAGGTCAGTAGGCGACATGTAGCTTCCCAGTGATTGCTAACACCTTTGCTGTCTTCTGTATCAAGTCAGCCACAAACGCCGGCCCATTATCTGAGCTGATTCTTAAGGGCAGTCTAAACCTAGGAATAAGATCTTGGAGAAGCATACAGCTTACCTCGTAGGCCTTTTCAGTTTGTGTTGGATAAGCCTCCACCCACCCAGAGAAAGTACACACAATAACCAGAAAATACTTGTTACCTCCACATTTCGGCATTTCTGTGAAATCCACCTGAAGATACTCAAAAAGAGCCGCTCCGTAAGCTTGCATGCCGGGCGGAACAGTGGGGCCTTGCCTCGCATTGTGCTGTTGGCAAGTAACACACCATTGTGCTACTGCTTTGGCAAGGGCTGGCAAGTGTGAGACGTAGAAGTACCGGCCTAACAATTTTTCAAGTGACTCTTGTCCTAGATGAGTAGTTTCGCACATGGCCAATGTGATTGTGGCTCCTAGCAACTGCAGCACAGCTACCCTCCCATCTAGCAGCCTGATCCATGCTCCTTTTATTACTTGCCCCCTTCTGCGTAGAAGAAGTCTTTTTCTTCCTTAGAATAGGTACGTACCAGGTCAGGTGTTTGAGGGAGTAAGGGGGCTACTACTGATGCCTGGTAAGGGGTGGATGCCGCTTTTTGAGCTTCTGAATCAGCTTGAGAGTTTCCTAAGGCCGCTGAGGTGGAGGCTCGCTGGTGTCCCCTGCAGTGCATGACTGCCACCTTCTGAGGTTTCCACACTGCCTCTAATAATTGTAGAATTTCTTGTTGATATTTTACGTCCTTTTCCCCAGAGTTTAACAGACCCTTTTCCTTATAGAATGCTCCATGCACTTGGAGGGTTAGAAAGGCATATTGAGAGTCAGTGTAGATGTTTATAGTCTTACCTTCACTGAGTTCTAGAGCCCAAATTAAAGCAATGAGCTCAGCCTTCTGGGCTGAAGTACCCTGTGGCAATGGTTTGGCTTCAATGATAGCATCCGAAGTTACCACCGCATATCCTGCACATCTTTCTCCTTGTGGGTTGATGAAGCTACTTCCAACCATGTATAACTCCCAGTCTACTGATGCCTATGGCTGGTCCCGAAGGTCAGGTCTGCTAGAATAGACTGAGTCCAACACCTCTATACAGTTATGCTCAACCCAGCTCTCTGATACTGGGAGCAGGGGGGTGGGATTTAGGGTGTTACAGACTTCAATAGCTACACGGGGATTTTCACATAGCAAGCTTTGGTACTTGGTTTATCTAGCATTTGTTAGCCAATGATGTCCTTTGGTATTTATCAAAGTTGCCACAGCATGGGGGGCCTTTATATTCAGGTTTTGCCCAAGGGTCAGTTTATCTGCTTCTTGTGCTAACAGGGCTGTTGCTGCCAGGTCCCTTAGACATGGTGGCCAGCCTTTGGAAACCCCATCTAGTTGTTTTGGGAGATAGGCCACTGGCCTTGGCCAGGACCCCACAGTCTGGGTTAAGACTCCAACTGCCATTTTTTCTCTTTCTGACACATAGAGTGTAATGGGCTTTGTCAAATCTGGTAGTCCTAGGGCTGGGGCCAACACAAGTTTTTCCTTTAACTTACAAAAGGCTTGTTATTGTAGAGACCCCCCATTCAAAAGGCTCCTGGTCGCCCCACTTTGTAACCTCGTACAAAGGTTTGGCTAGTACTGCAAAGTTTGGAATCCAGAATCACAAAACCCCACAGCTCCTAGGAATTCCCTTACTTGCCTTCTGGTTCTAGGTTCTGGTAGGCTGCAGATGACCTGCTTTCTTTCTGACCCCAGGCTGCGCGCCCCTTTCCGAATAGTGAATCGCAGGTAGCATATCTGCTGTCTGCAGACTTGAGCTTTCTTCTTGGACACCTTATACCCACAGTCCTCCAGGTGCTGAAGCAGGGCATCTGTCCCTTTTGCACACCCAACTGCTGTGGAGTGTCCCAGCAGAAGGTCGTCCACTTACAGGAGCAAGACACAGCCTAGGTCTTTAGCAGGAAACTTTTGCAGGTCTCGAGCCAGGGCCTCCCTGAAGATAGTAGGGGAGTTCTTGAACCCTTGGGGAAGTCAGGTTCAAGTGTACTGACTAATGACACCTGACTCTGGATCTTCCCACTGAAAGGCAAACATCTTCTGGCTCTCAGGAGCTATTCTGATGCTAAAGAAGGCATCTTTTAAGTCCAGAAAGGTAAACCAGCTGTCCTCAGCCAGCAGCAGCCCTAACAACGTGTAAGGGTTAGGAACTGTTGGGTGCAGAGTCACTGTAGCTTGGTCGACCAAGCGCAAGTCCTGTACTGGCTGGTAGTCCTTGGTCCCTGACTTAGGGACAGGCAGGAGGGGCGCGTTCCATGGAGACTGGCAACGAACTATAATTTCATAGGCTTTCAAGTGCCTGAGATGAACCTAGATTCCTTTGAGAGCTTCTCTGGGAACCGGATATTGCTTTTGTCTAATTGGTTGGGCCCCAGGCTTAACTTCTATGAGTACGGGGGCTTGGTTGACGGCCAGTCCCGGAGGATTATCCTCTGCCCATACTCGGGCCCATCGCTTAGCTGGAGCTGGTTTTATCTCTTGGCCTGGCTCGGTTAGAAAAAGTCTCCATTCTTCTTCCTGGGGGACTGTAAGGGCCATGATAACTCCTGTTCCCAGTAACTCTAGCTGTAAAGAGCCCTGTTTTGTAAAAGAGATGGTGGCTTTCAGCTTGCTAAGCAAGTCTCTTCCCAGCAAGGGCAAGGGACAGTCAGGCATGTATAAGAACTGGTGAACTATCTCATGTCCCCTCACCGAGCAGGTCCGTGGTAGACAGAAAGCCTGCTTAGTGGAAACTCATGTTCCTCTGATTATATCAATGGTTTTCTTGGATAAGGGGGTGACTGGGGTGGTCACTACTGAATGTTCAGCATCAGTATCGACCAAAAACTTAATGTCCTTTCCCCCAGTTGTAATCCTAACCATGGGCTCCTTGGGGGTGCTTGAGCCCAGTTCCCTTCAGTCCAGTAGCCCTTCAGCCAGATTGAACAAAGCTCCCTCAACTTTATCTGAGGTCTTTTGTTCCCAATCACCTTGCTTTTCATTCAGTTGGAGACACTTATCTTTCCAATGTCCTATTTCCTTACAATATGCACATTGGTTACCTTGCAAGTGTGGGCGATTAGACTGGGTATTCTTCCTGGAACCCCCCTTTTCCTCTCCTTTTGGGATAATTCCCCTAATGGCCATGGCCAGTAAGTTGGCGTTTTGCCTAGCCTGGCATTCACTTTCCTTATGGCTTTCTCTGCAGCTTGTTGCATCTCTATTCACGAACACTTGATTGGCTATTTCCAGTAACTGTGAGGTATTCATACCTGCAAACCCAGCCTGTTTCTGCAGTTTTCTCCTGATATCTTCCATGCTTTGACTAACTAAGGCCATGTTAATCATGCGCTGATTTTCAGGGCTGTCTGGATCAAAAGGAGTGTACATACAGTAAGCCTCACACAGTCTTTCATAGAATTGTGCTGGACTCTCCTCTTTTCCTTGGATGACCTCAGAGACCTTATTTACATTTGTGGCCTTTTGAGCCCCTTTCTTTACACCTTCTATTAATGTCTCACAGTACCGCCTTAGCCTCTCCATATCTGGTCCCTCATTTGGGTCCCACTGGGGGTCTGTTCCTGGCAGTTGAATTCTTAAATATTCTTGGGGGTTTTGGTAATCAGCTGGGACTTGCTCCTCTAGCCACTTAGTTGCCACCTAAGCACCCTTCGCCTTTCATCTGTATTAAAGAGGTACCTGAGCAGCTGGTGGCAATCAGCCCAAGTAGGATTATGGGTCTGTATAATAGTTTGGAGCAAGTGAATTAAAGCTTGAGGCTTTTCAGTGTAAAATGGAGTACTATTTTTCCAATTGAGGAGGTCAGCAGAGGTGAAAGGTTGATACACAAAGGCACGCCTTTCCACCATGTGTCTGTCCCTATCTACCCCAGTATATTGCTGCTCTCTCGGGGGCATTTGGATTCCAGTCTTGGGCTGTAGGCGAGTTGCCAAGGGAGTAGTTTCTCCTGCGGCTTCACTTCCTCTCTTGTCTACTCTGGGTGGTCTAGGGGTGTGGTAATCTGGTGGAGGTGGAGATGCTGCTGGCTCAGGGGTGGGGAGCCCTTCCTCCCAATAAGGAAGGGGTATTGCTGGTACCAGTTCCTGCCATGATTCTTCTGGTGTTGAGTCGGACAGGACTTCTGGTGCCAACTTCCCTCGGCAGGTAGAGTGAGAACCTTCCTTAACTAACTATCCCTTTGCTACTAGTACAGCTGCTGCCTGTCCTCTTAACTACTGTGGTGGGGTCAAAAACTGGCTGTAACCAAGAATCTATATATGGGAACTGATCTGGGTGCCCTGACTTACAGGTGCCATACCTTTGAGACAAGGGACCTCTCCAGGCTTCCTTCTGATGGCCAACCACCTCTAATGCTGGCCAGTCTATCTCACACAAAGTTCTAAATTTTCCTGGGGTCATGGTGACTCCATAGTCCCCTTTAAATCCCATTTTGAAAATTTTCAACATAGTGGGATGGGCTTACTTTGTGCCTGACCCATGTTTCCTTGAGACAAAACACCACGCTCACACCACACACATACCACAAAACAAAGAATGGGTAAAAAGGGCACACACACAGTTTACAGTTTTTACAGTTTACACCAAACCAGAATCAAAACCAAAATCAGAGTATCAGGAAAATCAAGAAATCCAAGCCAGGTCAAAACGAAAACCAAAGTATCAAGCAGTTCAAGTCAAGTCAAAAACAAAAACTAAAGTGCCGGTACAGGCACACCATGGGTGATCAGACCACTCAAATGGAGTGGGCAAGTTCCAAAGACTAGTCTTACCAAGTTTCAGATGTCCAGACTCCAAGTGCTAGTTCCTTCCCGGTGTTCAGCCACTGTGTTGATCCTCGTGGGGGCCTGCCACACACTGCTTTGGTGAGGCATTCCACCAGGGCAATTGCCTACCTGGGAGTGCTCTCAGGATCTGTCACTCAAGCTGGCCAGAGTCCCCCACAGGGATGCTCCACAGGGCAGGCCTAAGCCACCTAAGGGACTGCCTCAGCCATCCATTAGTCACCTCGCTTCCCAGTCAGGGAACCAAGAAGTAGCAGGACAAACCACAGACAAAACCCCTCAGACACTGAGTTAAAGAAGGAAGTGGTTTATTCGGCTAGAAGAATCAGCAAGACTCGTCTCAAGAGCCAAGCTCCCCAAGTGAGCGATTCCTGTCCCTTTGAAGGGTACACAACTCTAAGGGGGTGCACGTGAGAGGGTCGTGATTGATTGAGCAAACAGGGGGTACGTGACTGGGGGCTGTGTGCACTGGTAATTCTTTCTTTTGAGGCAGAAATTGGGCATAAGACAATATGAGGGGTGGTCTCCTCCCTTACTGTAAAGTCACAGCAGTTGTGATATCTAACAGTAGAAAAGTTGATCATTTTTTTTTCTAAAAGCACTTTATTCCTCCCATCTGAAACTGTACTCTTTGACCAATATCTCCCCCATTCCACCACCCACCTGGATCATGTTTTTTTTAATCCATTCTGCCAATCTCCATCTCTCGATTGGAGAGTTTATCCACTTACATTCAAAATAATTACTGATAAGGAGACTCACTTATATCATTTTGCTATGTGTTTTCTATATGCCCTATGGCTTTTTTTGTGGTCCTTTATATCCTGCATTACTGTCTTCTTTTGTGTTTAGTTGATTTTTTTTTTTTTTTACAGTGAAACATCTTAATTCTCTTCTCATTTCATTTTGTGGATATTCTATGTCTAAGCTATTTTCTTTGTGGCTACCATGGGATTACATTTAACATCCTAATATTATGACACTCCAATTTGAATTTATATCACTTAACTTCAGTAACATACAAAAACCAGACCAGGAACAGTGGCTCATGCCTGTGAGAACTTTGGGAGCCCGAGACCAGATGATCACTTGAGCCCAGGAGTTTGAGACCAGACTGGACAATATGGTGAAACCCTGTCTCTACTAAAAAATACAAATATTTTCCAGGTGTGGTGGTATTCACCTGTAATCCCAGCTACTCAGGAGGCTGAGGCATGAGAATCTTTTAAACCAGGGAGGTAGAGTTTGCAGTGAGCCAAGATCACTCCACTGCACTCCAGTCTGGGTGACAGAGTGAGATTCCATCTCAAAAAAAAAAAAAAGAAAGAAAGAAAAACCAATTAGCCAGGCATGATGACGCACGCCTGTAGTCCCAGCTACTTGGGAGGCTGAGGTGGGAGTATCAGCTGTACCCAAGGGGTTCGGGTTGCGACGAGCTGTTATTGCATCACTGTACTCCAGCCTGGGTGACAGAGTGAGACCCTATCTCCGAAAAACAAACAAACAAAAAAAAAGATGCCCCTATACAGTTCCATCCCCACTCCTTTTCAGTTACCATTGTTACAAAATTACATATTTATACATTGTATGTCCAGAAATATAAACTAATAATTTAAATGCATTAATCTCATACATTATGTAGAAGACAAAATGTGAAGTTACAAATCAGTTACATTAATACTAGCTTTTACACTAATACTCATTTTTTCATGTATTAGTCTCTTAAATCAAGTGAAATAACAAAAAATGGAATTGCAACCCAAAGTTAATAGTGGCTTTTATAACTGCCCATGTATTTACCTTTACTAAGGTCTTTATTTACGGCCAGGTGAGGTAGCTCACGCCTGTAATCCCAGCACTTTGGGAGGCCGAGGTGAGAGGATCACCTGATGTCAGGAGTTCAAGATCAGCCTGGTCAACATGGCGAAACCCTGTCTCCACTAAAAATACAAAAATTAGCTGGGTGCAGTGGTGCTACTCGGGAGGCTGAAACGGAAGAATTGATTGAACCCAGGAGGCGGAAGTTGTGGAAAGCCGAGATTGCACCATTGCACTCCAGCCTGGGCAACAGAGCAAGACTCCATCTCGCACACACACAAAAAAATTATTTCCTCTTATGGCTTCAAATTAGTGCCTAGTGTCCCTTCATTTCAACCTGAAGGACTCCTTTTGGCATTTTTTTGCAGGGCAGGGCTAGAGGTAATGAACTCACTCAGCTTTTGTTTCTGTGGGAATGTCTTAATTTCTCCCTCACCTTTTAAGTACAGGATTCTTGGTTGACAGCTATTTTCTTCCACTGCTTTAAATGTATCAGCCCACTGCCTTCTGTTCCCCAAAATTTATGATTAGAAATCTGCTGATAGCCAGGTGCAGTGGTTCACACTTGTAATCCCAGAACTTTGGGAGGCCAAGGGATCATGTGAGGTCAGGAGTTTGAGACCAGCACGGCCAACAAGGTAAAACCCGTCTCTACTGAAAATACACACACACACACAAATTAGCCTGGCATGGTGGTGTGCACCTGTAATAGCTTCTCAGGAGGCTGGGGCAGGAGAATTGCTTAAACCCAGGAGGTGGAGGTTTCAGTGAGCCCAGATCACACCACTGCACTCCAGCCTGGGTGACAGAGCTAGACTCAGTATCAAAACAAACAAACAAAACCAAAAACTCTATCTCTACAAAAAAATTAAATAAAATAATTAGCCATTAGTGGTGGCAAGTTCACTTTCACTGAACACTCTGTAAACCATGCCTTGGAAACAATAATCTCAACTTTGTGCACTCCACTGGTTGCGGACACAATTTTGGATTCAACATCAGAAGCACCACATCCCAAGTTACAGGTGAATTCTCCTTCACATTAGGTTTGAGTTGACCACTCAAACGCAGGCATACCTGGCCTGGTCATCCAGGTAAGGGCAAGCCTTCTTTCCATGGTGGGACACCCCTGAATAGAGTGGGCCACAGGGAAAAGGGAGGTCCAAATCCCTCAGGGACACCTCAGGGATCTTGTAATCCCTTAACTAAACCCAACATGGGTCCAATTCATTCTTCAATTCATTCCTACTCGCCCTTGAGTTGCAGTCTTAAAAACTGACCCCGTTTTAATCCACAAACTCTCAAAAAGAATTGTATAATTTTTTTTTTTTTTTTTTGCATTCAGAGGTCCCATATGTTCAGGTCTTTTTGGCTTTATCCCCAAACCCCTAAATAAAAATTATCATGTATGCTTCCTGAAGGGGTGGCCTGCCCCTCTACACCTGTGGGTATATTTCATCAGGTGGGACGAGAGACTTAGAAAATAAATAAGACATAGAGACAACATATAGAGAAACAACAGTGGGCCCAGGAGACCAGCAGTCAGCATACCAAGGACCTGCACAGGCACCAGTCTTTGAATTCTCTCAGTTTTTATTGATTATTATTTTCATTATCTCAGCAAGAGGAATGTGGTAGGAGAGCAGGGTGATAATAGGGAGAAGGTCAGCAAGAAAACATGTGAGCAAAGGAATCTGTGTCACAATTAAGTTCAAGGGGAGGTGCTATGCCTGGATGTGCATGTAGGCCAGATTTATGTTTCTCTCCGCCCAAACATCTCAGTGGAGTAAAAAATAAAAAAGCAGCATTGCTGCCAACATGTCTCACCTCCTGCCGTAGGGTAGTTTTCTCCTGTCTCAGAATTGAACAAATGTACAATTGGGTTTTATACCAAGACATTCAGTTCCCAGGGGCAGGCAAGAGACAGTGGCCTTCCTCTATCTCAACTGCAAGAGGCTTTCCTCTTTTACTAATCCACCTCAGCACAGACCCTTTACGGGTGTTGGGCTGGGGGATGGTCAGGTCTTTCTCATCCCACGAGGCCATATTTCAGACTATCACATGGGGAGAAACCTTGGACAATACCCAGCTTTCCAAGGCAGAGGTCCCTGCAGCTTTTCGCAGTGCATTGTGTCCCTGATTTATTGAGACTAGAGAATGGCGATGACTTTTCCCAAGCATACTGCCTGTAAACATTTTGTTAACAAGGCACGTCCTGCACAGCCCTAGATCCCTTAAACCTTGATTGCATACAACACATGTTTCTGTGAGCACAAGGTTGGGGCGAAGTGGCTGGGGCAAAGTGGCTGGGGCAAAGTTACAAATTAACAACATCTCAGCAAAGCAATTGTTTAAGGTACAGATCAAAATGGAATTTCTTATGTCTTCCCTTTCTACATAGACACAGTAACCGTCTGGTCTCTCTTTCTTTTCCCTATACTTCCAAGGAACTTCCTCTCTCCCTGATTCTGATGTCTTAGACGATTCTTCTTTTTGCATACCACACTCTCCTTGGCCTGCTCCTGCTTCACCTACAACCTCTCCATCTGCTCCGTCCCCCAATCAACCCTTCCCATAACCAGATACTTTATCCCCCTCACATGCTCACTCGGGAGTCACATATGCAACTCTTAGATTCCTTAGATGGCAAATAGAGATTTGTGAACAGTTCGAGTTCATGTCCCTCTTCCAATGTCTGATCTTTCACAAATTCAACCCACATTGGGTTGATTTAGCCAGGATCCCTCTAAGTTCACTCAAGAACTCCTTTGATTTAACCTGACAAGACATATTCACGCCATTCCCACAAAGAAAAATCACACATATGGTCTTTAGCTCAAGCATAAACAAATAAAGCTCATGCTCATAATCCTAATGATAAAAGAGTTTGGGCAGAAGCTGTCATCGACAGAGAACCCAATTGGCAATACCAGGCACAAACAAACGTGAGGCAGATAAGATTATATAATAACGTGCTTGTTGGAAGGAATGAAAAAGGCTGTGATAAAACCTGTTAATTTTTCTAAGTTATGAGAAATCACTCAGGAACCATCTGAGAACTCCACCCTTTTCCAAGCTGGACTGGTGGAGGCAATGCATAAATATACATATTCAGACCCTGAAAGCCCTCAGGGCCAATCCATTCTGGCTGTACAGCTTATAGGTCAGGCTTCCCCAGACATCAGACAAAAACTCCAAAAATTAGAGCAAGGCCCACATAGTCCCTTTCCTACTTTATTAAATATAGCCTTTAAGGTTTTCAACGACTGGGAGGAAATCTCAAAAATAAAAAAGGCTCAATTGGAGGAGGAAAAATGCCATCACCAAGCGAATTACATAGCAATGGCATTGGCATATTATTTTTTGTTAGCTAATAAACCCAAGACTCATCCCTATAATAGTAACAGAACGGGGGCCTATAATCACTGCAGGAATCCAGGACACTAGAGTAGAGAATATCCCAAACCTCCGAATTACAAGCCACCCCCCAGGACCTTGTCCTCATTGCAAACAAGAGGATCATTAGAAGAGTAAGTGTCCCTCTCTCTGTCATGAGGGGGCCACCTCTTCCTTCTAGGCTGTTACAGCCACGACCTCATCAACCTATCTCACAGGGGGGTCCTGCAGGATAAGGACAAGGGCAAAGGCAAGGACAAGAACCTCTAACTCAATTCCTGGATTATGATCAAGCCTCTGAAAGTCATCCTCTAGATGACTGATGGGGTATTGAGGCCGTCCAGACTCCTATCTTTTCCATCTGTATGGATGAGCCTCAGGCAAATCTGATTGCGACTGAACCAGAGATAATGTTCCTTATAGATATAGGGGCCAGTTATTCAGCTTTAAATGTTTATTAAGGCCCAATGTGCTAGTCCTTCATTTTCCTCATGGGTATTGCATTAGTCCATTTTCACACTGCTGTAAAGAACTACCTGAGGCTGGGTAATTTATTAAAAAAAGAGATTTAATTGATGCACAGCTCCACACAGCTGGGGAGGCCTCAGGAAACTTACAATCATGGTGGAAGGTGAAGGGGAAACCAGGTACATCTTACACAGTGGCAGGAGAAAAAGCAAATCGGGAAGGGCCACACTTTCAAACTATTAGATCTTGTGAGAACTCACTATCACAAGAACAACATGGAGGAAATCTGCCCCCGTGATCCAATCACCTCCCACCAGATCCTTCCCTGACACATGGGGATTACAATTTGACATGAGATTTGGGTGGGGACAGAGCCAAATCATATCATTCCTCCCTGGTCTCTTTCAAATTTCATGTTCTTCTCACATTTCAAATCTAATCATGCCTTCCCAATAGTCCCCTAAAGTCTTAACTCATTTCAGCATTAACTCAAAATCCACAGTACAGTCTCATTTGAAACAGAGTAAGTACCTTTTACCTATGAGCCTCTAAAATAAAAAACAAGTTAGTTACTTCAAGATACAATGGGAGTGCAGGCATTGGGTATATGTTCCATTCCAAATGGGAGAAATTGGCCAAAACAAAGGGGCTACAGGCCCCATGCAAGTCTGAAACCCAGCAGGGCAGTCATTAAATCTTAAAGCTTCACAATGATCTCTTTTGACTCCATGTCTCACATCCAGGTCACACTGATGCAATGGATGGGCTCCCAAGGCCTTGGGCAGCTCTTCCCCTGAGGTTCCGCAGAATGCAGCCCCCACAGATGCTTTCATGGGCTGGTGTTGAGTGCCTGCAGCTTTCCCAGGTGCATGGTGCAAGCCATCAGTAGATCTACCATTCGGAGGTCTGGAGAACAGTGGCCCTCTTCTCCAGCCTGGACAAAAGAGCAAGACTCCATCTCAAAAAAAAAAAAAAGAAAAGAAAAGAAAAGAAATGTTTCAATTTTTATTTAGCAGTTTGGTGATGTTTCTTTGCCCAGAAATATGCCCCGAGGAATTTAGCTCTTGTTTATATCAATTATCCTATGGTAAAATTGGTTTTATTCTATGTAATTTCACTTTAAGTAGCAGTTTCCAAGGACCTATCAGCAACATTAAGTTTTCTTTTGAGCTAATGAAAATGCCCTGGAGCTAGCTAGATGGTTGCACAATGCCCCACTAAATTCCAGTGAATTATATACTTACAAGTGGTTACAATGGTAACTTTTGTATAGAACCGCACCTGGCATTGTTTCTTTTGCATAGTTTCTATTTCTCCTCTGAGATTTCCTATCTATTCATTGGGAGCATATTTTCCTTTATATATCTGAGCATAGAGTATCTGCTTTAAAACCTTTGCTATTCCAACAACTTATTCCTGGAAGTCAATCTTCATTGATTATCTTTTCTCTTAAGTATGGGTTAAGAAAATAGTTCTGTTTCTTCATGTGTCTGATAATTTTGTTTTTATCTTAGAAATTGTGAATGATATACATTGTTGAGACTGTGTGTTCTGTTATATTTCTCTGGAGGGTGTTTAAAATTTTTTTTAATTTTGTTTTTGTTTGTTTGTTATTTTAGCAGGCAGAAAACTCTGTGTCCTGAGGTGAACGGCTGAAACTTCTGTTCAGGTTGTTTAACCTTAGCTGGGCTCCTTGGAGTTAGCCTGCAGATGTATAGTTCAAGGGTCATCCAGAGATTTGGGTAGAATTTAGATGCAGAATTTTGGGCTTTCTTCTCTGGTTTTTCTTTTGAGAATTTCCTTTCTCCCTATCCAGCCCTTGTGGTCTCTGCTTCTGAGGTTATGATATGGGTAGTGTGGTCTGCTGGTCTTGAGTTGGTAAATTCTGGCTTCAGCAAGATGGAAGGCACCCTGACAGGAAGAAGCTCTCTTGGTAAGGACACCAGTGCAGGGATGGCTCCAGTGAGTAGAACAGTATATGCTTGTAGCAGATAAGACAAGCTTGTAGCAGATAAGTCAAGCTGATTAAAATTCAACCTCAAAGAACACACAAGTAATAAATACATGAAAAGATGCTTATCTTGACTAATACTCAAGGAAGTACAAATTAGAACCACATTGAAATATCTTAGCCTATCAGATTGGCAAAGATGAAAAAGACTGATAACGTTTACTGTTGGTGAGGGTTACAGGCATTCTTTCATTGTTGGTGAGAGTAAAAGTCTGTGCAACACTTTTTATGTAGGGCCACTTCTCAGCATCTATCAATATTTTAAAATGCTAACCCTGAGATCCCACAATTCCACCCCTAGCAATTTATCCTACAGTAAGACTCACTCTGTTGGTTGAAGATCCACGCCCAGAATTGTTCACTAAATTCATTTAAAATAACATATATACTTGAGCCCAGAAGTCTGAGGCTGCAGTGAGCTATGATCATGTCACTGCACTCCAGCCCAGCCTGGGTGACAGAGCAAGACTCTGTGTCTAAAGAAATGAAAATAAAAATAAATAAAATAGCATATACAGGCAACAATCCAAATGTTCATTGCAGAAATTATGATTATTACTGTTTCTCTTTTAAAGACAGGGTGTCACTCTGTTTCCCAGACTAATCTTGACCTCCTGGGATCCTCAAGTGATCCTCTGGCCTCTGCTTCCTAAAGTTCTGGGATTACAGGTGTGAGGCACTGGGCCTAGACATTGCAGGGATTATTAAACGGTGGTGTCTACTACCATCAAAGGTATGAGGTAGGTTTTATGTGCTGACCTAGAAAGATGGTGCAAAAACATAGGGGAACAAGAAGGCTGCAAAGTGGCAGCACAGCAGGAGTCTTTAAGAAATAAGCATTTGTTTCAGCTTAAGAAGTGTCTGGCTGGGCGTGGTGGCTCACACCTGTAATCCCAGCACCTAGGGAGGCTGAGGTGGGTGGATCACTTGAGGTTAGGAGTTCGAGACCAGCCTAGTCAACATGGTGAAACCCCATCTCTACTAAAAATACAAAAAAATTAGCTGGACTTGGTGTCAGGTGGCTGTAATCCCAGCTACTTGGGAGCTGAGGCAGGAGAATCATTTGAACCCGGGAGGCCAAGGTTGCAGTGAGCCGAGATCGCACCACTGCACTCCCACCTGGGCGACAGAGTGAGAGTTGGTCAAAAAAAAAAAAAAAAGACTGGGTGCAAGGTGGCTCATGCCTGTAATCCCAGCACTTTGGGAGGCCGAGGCAGGAGGATCACGAGTTCAGGAGATCAAGACCATCCTGGCCAACATGGTGAAACCCCATCTCTACTAAAATACAAAAATTTAGCTGGTTATGGTGGCGCATTCCTGTAGTCCAGCCACTCAGGAGGCTGAGGCAGGGGAATTGCTTGAACCCAGGAGGTGGAGGTTGCAGTGAGCCGAGATCGCGCCACTGCACTCCAGCCTGGTGACAGAGCAAGACTTCATCTCAAAAAAGAAAAGAAAACGAATAAACAAAACCCCCAAGAAACAGAAGTGTCTGCATGGACTTGTGCCTAACTACTCACAGTGACTACTTCTGGGGGGAGGTGAAAGGGGACCCTGTTAAATAATTTTTCTTTTGTATTGCTTTTCTTCAACTGAGTCTGCATTACTTTTATGTTTAATACTCTCCCCACCCCTGATGCCCACAGGTTGCTTTAGCTGGTGGAAGGAGAACCTACACCTCTGGTTTTGGCAAAGTATAGAAGGGGACAAGAGCACTGCTCTGCACCTGCACAGGTCCTTGCCTCCTGGGGTCAGTTTAATGCATCTCAGTGGTGTTTCTTGGGAAGAACACAGTGGACACTCACTTGCCAGTCAGTAGACAAATCACTGAAGTCCATGTCTGGCAGTTCTCATTGTCATGGGGACTGTAAGGTTGTCATGTCTCACAGTTCCCTGACTTACAAGATTAGTGCTGACAGACATTCTCAGCTCTGTTCGGGAGAGCAGCTCTGTAATGCGTTTGTGGTTTCAGATGTGGGCGGCCTGTGTGAACCTGTCGTGCAAGGCTCACGTCACCAACTGCTGCAGTTATCTCCTGAATCAGGCTGAGGGTCTTTGCTGTGCACCCAGAGACAGTTGGGTGACAAATCACCTCCAGGTTGGGGATGCCTCAGACTTGTGATGGGACTGGGCAGATGCATCTGGAAAGGTGAGTCTGTGCTTTGGGCTTCCCGACCTCTCAAGTCAGCTTGAAATTCAGAAGGCAGAGAGGGACAAGTGGCCCTCCATCCCTGGGCCCAGGGAGCCACTGTGGAAGCGTGGTGTTTGAGAACACCACCCTAGCTTTACCTCCTCCAGTGTCCTGGCCTTGGGTATCTCTTAGAGATGGCAAAATTTGCAGTGCTGAACTCAAGGATTACAAACTAATTTCCAGTCCTGTAAGGGTCATGGGTTCTGCTGTGGCCAGTGTGGAAGGAACTCTGCTTCCTCAATGATTGAACTGACCTTTGTGGGGGTGCCTTTGTTGGGTGAAAATGGGCATACTTGGGCCTCAGTTGTGAGGGCCACGGGGTGGAACTGAGGTCTAGGCCCCCATTTTATCTTCCTTTGATTTATGCTGTTCTGGGCTCACCTTCTTTCCAGAGCTTAGCTACACGAGGTAGATTAGTATCAAGAGTGGGTATCCTCTCAGCGTGTCTTCAAGTAGCATCCCAGAGCCCCGCTCCTGGGTACCCACAATATGAATACCATCCAGAAGCAAGGGCAGCCTCTGTAGGGGGAGTGGAAAACATTTATCAAACAGTTGAGATGGGTGCAGGGGATGCAACATGATCAAACAGGGTCTTGCCTTAAGGAGCCTCATGTAGGGACACCGCACAGTGATGACCTTCAACTGCAGTGGGGCAGCAAGGCTGTGGGAGGGGCGTGTTGGGCAGAGCAGGCAACATGCTGGTACCTCTTCACCAAGACAGCAGGAAGAGCACGGACATCATTTTCCCATCTCGCCTCCAGACTCCCAGGGAATTGTATCAATATCCTTACTCCAGCCTTGGCCCATGGCCACTGCCCAACCCCTGGGCCCTGTCAGTTCAGGACTGTGCAGAACGAGAGTTGCTCAGGCTCAGGGATTCCATCCAGCTGGGGATGCCTACTAGGGGACTGGGGGAAGGCCTCATGAAAGACCATACCTGTGATGGGGAGGGAAGCTGGCAGAGGGTACAGTGGGAAGCAGAGCAGCAGGGGTCTCCTCCATGCCTCTCTGCTTCTCACACCCACCCTCGCCTGCTCCCCTCTGCCCTGGATCTGTGCCCTTGTCCACCCAACAACACCTCTGCAGTGCCGAGTCCAGCCCTGACTTCTTCCTGAGCTGTGGCCCAGCGTTCCCACAGACATCTACCTCATGGATGCAGCACCGCCCCCCATCCTCTTTTCTGAAAGCGTGTGGAAAATGCCTCTTGGTGCCATCTCTCTCCCACCCTGCCTTCCCTGCACCTTCTGGATGAGGTGTCTGTTGTCTCTGTACTTGCCTCCAGCTGGCCTTTCTGACCCCATCCCTCCTGCCTCCTGCCCATCCCCATCCCCACCCCTGTCGGCACCTCCACACACTCTGTGCCCAACAGCACTGGGGATTCCCACTGTGCTGAAGGAAGTCCTCATGTGGTCCAGAGAGGAGCTGGCCCCTGCTCCCATTTCCAGACCCATTTTCTAGCAGAGCCTCCATGTCCCCAGGCTCCAGCTGCTTCTGGGATACCAAGGTCTGCATTTCTTCCTCTTCCCCCAGCAGACAGAAGACCTTGCTGGACAAGTGTCCACTTCAATAGTAACTTCCATCCTATCCACCTCTATGGCTGCCAGCCTCCTGAATGGTCCAGAAGAACCAGGATACCCTTTCCTGTCCCCATTAAAAAAGACAAAATATGACCAGACATGTTGGCTTATGCCTGTCATCCCAGCACTTTGGGAGGCCGAAGCGGGTGGGTCACTTGAGGCCAGGAGTACGAGACTAGCCTGACCAACATGGTGAAACCCTGCCTCTACTAAAAATACAAAAATTAGCCAGGCGTGGTGACTCATGCTTGTAATCCCAGCTACTTGGGAGGCTGAAGCAGTAGGATCACTTGAACTCGGGAGGCAGAGGTTGCAGTGAGCTGAGATCACGCCACTGTGCTCCAGCCTGGGCAACAGAGTGAGA
The DNA here is from genome assembly GCF_008728515.1 of Papio anubis. Lineage (NCBI taxonomy): Eukaryota > Metazoa > Chordata > Mammalia > Primates > Cercopithecidae > Papio > Papio anubis. The sequence goes on along the minus strand of NC_044996.1, from coordinate 32,612 downwards.
TATATATATATATATATATGCATAATATATGCATATATATGCATAATAGTCTCTGTGTAACAGTAAGTGCGCAGTAGCCGGTGTGAGGGCAACTTGAAGAGTGTGCTTCGAGGCACAGAGATGCTCAGGGCTGCCTGGACAGCCTCCATGATGGTGGCCTGCTGTGGGTTAAGATTCTTCCTGGTGTTAGGTGAGTGTTCAGGGCATGAGGGCCAGGAAAGGTGAAGGACTGAGTCTGTCTAAAGACCTTCCTGTGGGTGTGGCAGACCCTGAGATCTGAGGCAGGGCTCCAGCTGCAGGACAGCCCACAGCTTCACAGTGGCCCACGGAAGCAGGGCAGCCAGGCTATAGGGCCCAGTAGGCATCTGGGCCAGACTTTGACACTGAGGCCATGGAACAGGTGGGGCTCTGAGAAGGGACCAAAGTGATCGTGGGCTGAAGGCTATGTCCACAGACTCAATGCGGGATAGTCTGTGCTGGGCATTGATGTCAGCCAGGCTCCGCAGCAGGAGTGGGGGTGTCAGAGGCAGCTCTGTCCCAGGTGGCACATTGGTTTCCCCTCCTGCTGTCACAATCTTCCTGTGACCTGGTGTTGTCTGAGCTGTGGTGAGACCTCCCTGGTGACATCCAGGAGCAGGGAGCATGCAAGTAGGGGTATGTGCACCTGCCCTGACTGCCTGGCCCTGTGGTCGAGGATGGGGGTTATAAAACATTGTGGTGCCTTCTGTTGGGTCATGTGCTGAGGGGCACCTCGCAGGCACTGCCCTCGGGAAGTTCACAGGCTTATGTGGAAGCCGGTGGGAATGGGCCAAGAACAGAGGTGTCAGGAGTCAGGTATTTGGCAGGTCCCAGGTCTCCGAGCCTCAGTTTTCTCATCTGTAGGAGGGTGGTGACCTTGCCCTGCTCAGCTTACCAGGTACAGCTGTGCATTTTCAGTGCAGAGGAAAAGCAGAGACCTTCCCCTCAGATGGCCATACTCCCTTGTCACTGTACCCAGACCTGGCCTGGTTCTACACAGATGTGGGTGTTTCTCCACTGCTGGGGCAGCGGTCATCCATCCTGGGGCCTGGGTCAGCTCTCAGCTGTGGCTGTTGTGCCTGGGCTTCCCCAGGCCCTGGTGGTCACTCCAACCCTGCCTTCACATATCCCAAGAGCAGGCTGACTGTCCTCCCCATTCCCACCTTTCCAGTAACTGCTGCAAGAAGGGACAGACACTGCTGCAGAGAACTTGCCACGGTGTTTCATGCTGCGGCTGGTGGTGCCAGGCTGCACGCTCCATTCTAGGGAAGGGTGAGGCTTCCTGATCATCAGTCTCAACAGGGGACTGTCCTATGAGTACCTATAGTGGGGCGGGGTGGGGTTAGAGTAGTGCCTGCTGCCCGTTGAGGTGTGCGGGTTCCTTAAGGGCATGCATGCTGTAGTCTGTGTGCATGTCTGGTTTTTTCCTCCTCCTTATCAGTAATCAGTCTTGTATAACCAGGCTGGCCCTGCTTCCTGCCTAGGGGCTATCTGTGTACCATCTGGAGCTGCAAATGGGGTGATAGGGCATCAGTGGCCTTCCCACACCCAAGCACTTCCTGACACCCAGCCCCTCATCTCTGGCCAACCTCTGGCTCCCCCAGGGATCCTGGGACTCAGGCCTCACACTCCAGCATTGGGGGACTTTGCCCTTCTGGTGGTGCTCTCCTTTGCAGGTACCTTGGAACAGGGGTGCGACAGAGTTCAGGAAGTTGCATGAATACTCTGCTGCCACCCTCGTCCACCTTTCTGGGGCAGAACACTTGGATGGGTCTTTAAGAAGACAAAAGGGAGAGAGAATGCAGAGGCCGGGTGTGATGGCTCATGCCTGTAATCCCAACACTTTGGGAGGCCTAGGCAGGTGGATCCCTTGAAGTCAGGAGTTCAAGACTAGCCTGGCCAACATAGTGAAACCCCGTCTCTACTAAAAATACAAAAAAAAAAAATTAGCTGGACATGGCGGCGGATGGGGCCTGGGCCCAGGGATGGGGGATGGGCTGGCAAAGGATGCCCATCCCAGAGAGGAGTCTTCTTGGCAAATGTGGAGACCAAGCTGAGTCAGAGTCCAGGATCTAAGTTTGAGGGTGCTCCTTATACCCTGCAGCCATGAGTCTTTGGCTGGGTCAAATGTCCTTTCTGAGCTACAGTTCCTTATCAGTAAAGCCTGGGCAGTGGTGCCAGGACGCTGGACACAGTGTGAGTGCAGGTGGGGACCCACTGACCACTCTGCTGGGGAGCAATTCATGGGGAGCACCCCTCTAGGGAGGGATGATTTGCACAGGCCCTCAGCCCAGTCCCTTGCAGGCTGGACCTTGGAGAGTGAAGCCCTGAGGCGAGACATGGGCACCTGGCTCCTGGCCTGCACCTGCGTCTGCACCTGTGTCTGCTTGGGAGTCTGTGTCACAGAGGAAGGACGAGGTGAGGGCTGGGTACTAGTGTTTGTATGAGGTGGGGGGAGAACTGGGGCATGTTTGGGGGACTGGGTTGTCCAATGTCAAGTCCCTAGGGAAAGATTTGGCTCAAACTGTGCTGGGGCATGTCCTCTAGGGGTCAGCCTGGGCCTCAGTCTCTAGTCTCCCTACCTTTACCTCCCTACCTTCAGTCCCTGGACCGACCCTAGTCTCCCTTCCTTCACCTTCTTGATGCCTCTCCGGGTCTGACTTGCCCGTGTACCAGGAGTCAGCGCCCATCATTTCCCAGGCCTCCCAGTGCTTCCCTGGACAGATTCTGGGATCATTCACTGGTGACTGCCCTGCTAGGGTGTCAGCTGTCAGATCCCCCCCAGCCCCCTAGCTCAACTGTGCCCTGAAGCACTTACTGTGGGCTCCCAATGATCACTGTCTCCAGGGCCAAGGGCTGGAAACTTCACCTGCCTCACCAACAACATTCTCAGGATCGATTGCCGCTGGTCTGCCCCAGAGCTTGGCCAGGGCTCCAGCCCCTGGCTCCTCTTCACCAGGTGAGGGTGGAGGGCCATGCTGGGGGAGCAGTGAGGGGCCTGAAGGGACTTAGGGTCCCACGTTGAAGTTGGGCTGGCACATGGAGGAAAGACATGGCTTTCCACGGGAAAGGAGGGAGACTAGGCTTGCCAGAAAAGAGGCAGCTGCTCCCAGGATGAGTTCTAAACATGCTGCCTGAGCCCTTCCCTCCTCCCGTGCTCTGGACAGGGATGAGGGTGAGGTCCCCAGGATTGAAGCAACTACGCCAGGACAGTGTAGCAGCCCCATGGTGCTGACACATGCCCTTTCCAGCAACCAGGCTCCCGGCGGCACACATAAGTGCATCTTGCAGGGCAGTGAGTGCACCGTAGTGCTGCCACCCGAGGCAGTGCTCGTGCCATCCGACAATTTCACCATCACTTTCCACCACTGCGTGTCTGGCAGGGAGCAGGTCAGCCTGGTGGACCCGGAGTACCTGCCCCGGAGACATGGTGAGCAGCGGCTATAGGTCTGGGGCGGGGCCCCTTGGCAAGAACATCCTGGCTGCTTGGGCGTTGGCAGCAGGGCCCTGCAGCCTGTGACCCCTGTGGCCCAGTGAGTGGGCAAGATTTGGAAACCACCTAGTCTAGCTGCAGAGGCCAGAGGAAGTCATTGCTGTCCTGTCCCGCCTGGGGCTTTTCTTGACCAGTCTCCCAGTGAGGTGCCTGGTCTGAGAGGGCCTTGACCATGCCCCTTGGGAATCTTTCAGGCCCCAGTCTTGTGTATTCCGACGGACACACCCAGATCCATGGGGCTTCGGCCTCACGTGGATTCACTCTGTTCCAGTTAAGCTGGACCCGCCCTCTGACTTGCAGAGCAACATCAGCTCTGGCCACTGCATCCTGACCTGGAGCATCAGTCCTGCCTTGGAGCCAATGACCACACTTCTCAGCTATGAATTGGCCTTCAAGAAGCAGGAAGAGGCCTGGGAGGTAACACTTTGGCTGGCTTTCCCTGGGGGCCTCTCTCCTGGGAACAGCAGTCCAAGGCAGACCCCCCACTCTACATAGGGAGATGTCAACTTATAGTGATGAGGAGGGGAGGAACTAGAGCGGTGTGTGTGTGCACACACACATGCTGGCATGCACATGTGCATGCTTTGTGTGTGTGTATGGGAGTAGGGTGAGTGTGCCTGTGTCTCTGTGAGTATGTGCACATAAGTGTGAGTATGCATGAATGTGTTTATGTGTGCACACATGTAAGTGTGCACACTCACATGTTTGTGTGCCCTTGTTTATGTGTTTGTATGTAAGTGTACATATGAGTGTGCCTGTGCCTTGTGTTTGTATCTGTGAGTGTGCACATGGACATGCCTATGTGTATGAGTGTGTATGTGAGTGTGGTGAGTTGCTTCTGTGCACACGCTTGTGTATATGAGTGTGCATGCAAGTGTGAGGAGTGTGAAAGTGTGCCTGTAGACATGTTTGCCTGTGTGTGCATATGTGTATTGGTGGGCATACGCAGCTGTATCTGTGTGTGAGTGTGTGCCTTCTCTGTGTGTGCGTGTGTGCACATGAATGTGGTGAGTGTGCCTGTGTGTTAACACAGGTGTGTTCGTGTGTGTGTTATATGAGCATATAATGCATGTGTGTATTCTCAAGGGCTGAGGCACCCAGCCCCACCTTCAGCACCTGCTAACTGCCCCCACCCCCACAGCGGGCCCAGCACAGGGATCACATTGTCGGGGTGACCTGGCTCGTACTTGAAGCCTTTGAGCTGGACCCTGGCTTTATCCTTGAGGCCAGGCTGCGTGTCCGGATGGCCACACTGGAGGATGACGTGGCAGAGGAGGAGCGTTACACAGGCCAGTGGAGTGAGTGGAGCCAGCCTGTGTGCTTCCAGACTCCCCAGAGACAAGGTGGGCGCTGCTGTGGCTGCTGCACTTCCAGAGTCTGGGCTGGGCGTCTTCTCCCCTGTTCACCTCACTCCCCGCACCCTTTCACACTCCTGGAAGCCCCTCCCTAAGGCAGTCATACCCCAGTTGATCCCCTTCTTCTGAAGGTCTGAGGTCTATACGGCGGAAACAAACACCTGCCAAGGTCCTTCAGCAGGTGACACAAACCTCCAAGGCCCATCACAAACCTTCCACTTTAGCCCAGGGCACTAAAGGGCGCACCCTTGCCATATAGGTTTGTGGGGAGCCTCCTGGCACTGAGGCTGCTCACAGCCCTGGGCCCTTCCTGCCCACAGGCCCTCTGATCCCACCCTGGGGGCAGCCAGACAACACCCTTGTCGCTGTGTCCGTCTTCCTCCTGCTGATTGGCCTAACTTATCTCCTGTTCAAGCTTTCACCCAGGTAGGTAGCTGATGTGTGTGTGTGTGTGTGTGTGTTTGTGTGTACATGTGTGAGTGGGTAATAGTGTACATGTGTTAGTGTATGTGTGCTGATGTGCCACTGTGTGAATGTGTGAGTGTGTGGTGGGTGGGCCGTCAAGGGCCATCCCTGTCTGGTTCCTCCCCTCCCCTCCCCTCTCCACGGTCTGGTCCCGGATGGGGTGGGCTTTTCAAGGCTCCACCCTGGGCCAGAAGAGGGTTTACAAGTTGCCAGGGGAGAGAAGGGAAGGGGGATCTGTGGCAGAGGCCGAAGACAAGGGCAGTGTGGTCCCGACCAGACCCAGAGTCACCGAGATCAAGAGCCCGGATCCTAGTCTTCTGCCTCTGGAGGAGCTTGGTTTGTTCATCTGTTCACATAGTCTACGAAAGGACAGTTGGGTCATCTGGTGTGCTCAGGACCCTGTTCTCACCCTGGCAGATGCCTTAGAGAACAAGATAGACAAGGACTCTCTTTAAATAAACCGTCATGCCTCATGCACCGCATGTCAGGTTACAAGAAGGGGTGCAGGGGCCATGTCAGGCAGCAGATGTGAGGAAGAGGGTGTGGGGAGTGGGTGTTGGGTGGGGCTAAGCGGGAGGGTGCTTGGCTTCTCCTTGGAGCAAAGGAAAGTGTGAAACTGTGTGATACGACCTAGTTTATGTTTTGAGGAATAGATTGCTGGGACAAGGGGACACAGGGGACCTGCTGGAGGCCAATGGGGGCCAGTGGGGTGCCCACAGGCAGATGATTCAGCATGAGCCAGTGAAAGAAGCGGAGACAGAGCAAATCTGAAGGAATTGCGGGGTTTTAGGAGGAGAAACAGAGGGGACATGTGGGTGGATGAGATACGAGTGGTGACCCCTGAGGTGGGAAAATGGGGGACACCCTTGCGGGGAGGTTGGGGAGGTCTATTTGCACCTGTTGGGTTGGAGCCCCAGGTGACATCCTTGTGGGAGGGTCAGTGGATCCTTGGCAGCAAGTCTGGTACTCAAGGAGACACTGGGTGGAGTGGGAGCCACAGACCTTCTGCTGATGGCAAAGACGGGGTTCCTGCAGGTGCTGGCTCCCTCTGTGGGCTGAGGACCCGGCTGGTAACTCCCCGTTCTGAACCCACCATAGCAGCTCACGCTGTAAAGGATGCCTGCCTCAGTATAAATCAGTTCTGTGAGGCCGTTAAGCAAGGAGGCCCAGTTGGGTCCTACCCTGAGAGTGGGTTGGAATGTGATGAGACGGGAGAGAGGCAGTGGCAGGGACAAGGTGAGTGGGCCTCCTGTTGATGGAAGGAAGCTCAGCCTGTGCAATGACCTCAGGCCACCTCAGGCCCCCTGGGTCGCCACAGGCCTCTGACTGGCCTCTCTTCGCCTCAGGGTGAAGAGAATCTTCTACCAGAACGTGCCCTCTCCAGCGGCGTTCTTCCGGCCCCTCTACAGTGTGCACAATGGGAACTTCCAGGTGTGTGCAGAGACCACGGCAGGGCATGGGGGGCAGGGGTTGCCCAGAGCTCTGGCCTGCCCGGGATGTTGGCTTTCATGAGGGTTGGTGGCCAGTATGGGAGGCTTGTCAGTGCTTGGAGCCTTTTCTGTATATTCAGTGAATTTCAGTTTATATGCGTGTCTCAAATGGCGAAAAACTAGCTTTATTATACACGTGTCTCAAATGGGGAAAAACTAGCTTTATTTTCCATTGCTGATTTCTTTTTGTTCTCATATCTCCAGTTCCATTGTCGATGGAAAAAATGCAAATTTCTCATGACTTATCTCTGTCCCCTCTGGTTTGCAGCTGCCTCACCTCCTCCTTCTGCGAACGTGTCTGTCCTGTGGCCGTGGGGAAGGGTCTGTGGTGTGTGGGCTGCCCTTGGGGCTCTCACTGCCTCTGGGTTCCTGCTCTGCCTGGTCCCTTGGTCCCCCCGGATCACATGCTGGCACCACAGCTGAGGAGTGGGCTCTGCACTTCCCCCTCTGTGGCCCTGTTGGGCTCCCACAGCCCAGGGACCAGTGAGCAACTTGGGGGTTGCATCAGGCCCTCCCCTCCCTGCTGGGCTGGCGGTTCATGCCCCCTGGGTGGGAGGAGCGGGAGAGGGAGGAGGGGGGTGGGAGGAGCAGGAGAGGGAGGACTCCAGTGAGTGGTCTCTGGTTTTTCCCCTCAGACTCCTCACTTTGGGCAAAGGACAAGAGAGGCAGTGAGGGCCCCTCCCTGGGGTCTGGGCCAAGCTGACCCCTCTTCCCCAGGATCTTCCCTCCCTGTGCCCTAGGGCATCCCTGGGCCCTGTGCGGCAAGGATGTCCCCTCCACACCACGGCTCCAGCTTACTATGCAGAAAAATCCTTTTCTCTCTCAATGAAGAGCCTAGTTCTCAAGATTTTTGTCCAAATATTCAATTTGAACCATAAACCGGGCACCTGACTCTTGGCAGAGTCCCCTTCTTTCCACAGGGTGTAGGTGTGACTGTTAAGAGCCTGGGCAGCTGAGAACAAGGCTGAGCAGGACACAGATTGTGATTGTCCCTGGGACTGTCATCCTGTTGCAGGCACCAGCCCTTCCCTAGAGAATCAGGGCACCTGCCAGGGGTTATTTAGACCCTCTGGTGGGGATCTGGTGCCGTAGGTTGGTCTTCAGGGAGCAGTGCAGTGATGGAGGGTGTGGTGTGTGTGGTGAATGGAATGGAGGCTCCTGGTCACACCAAGGGAATAGCTTCTTTTTGGAGGCGGGGGCCTCCTGTGGCCCCACAGAAGGATCCAGGTCTGCTGGCTGTAGCCTAGTGCTTTGAAAGTCACTGGTCTTGACAGCGACTTGTGTGTGTGTGTGTGTGTGTGTGTGTGCATGTCAGGTGGGAGTGCCCAGTCTCTGTAGCTGCTGAAAGGCCCTGAGGCACATGCTGTCAGGAGTTGGCTCTGTCCTGGGCAGATGTCACCATCTGTACCTTGTTTCAAGCTGCTGTGAACACCAGGCCCTGTGCTGGGGGAGTGATGAGGGGCCTGAAGGGACTCAGGGTCCCACGTTGAGGTTGGGCTGGCACATGGAGGAAAGACAGAATGTCCAAGACACAGGTGATGCTTGGCCTCTGGGTGTACTTTGGGCTGCTATGGGGAATGGCACCTCTCAGCCCTCCCAGGGAAACCTCAGGAGGGCTTTCTGGAGGAGGAGGGAGACTAGGTTTGCCAGAAAGGAGGCAGCTGCTCCCCGGATGAGTTCTGAACATGCTGCCTGAGCCCTTCCCTCCTCCCTCACTCTGTTCCAGACTTGGATGGGGGCCCACAGGGCCGGTGTGCTGCTGAGCCAGGACTGTGCTGGCGCCCCACGAGGAGCCTCGGAGCCCTGCATCCAGGAGGCCATTGCACTGCTAACCTGTGGCCCAGTGCATCCTTGGAAATCTGTGGCCCTGGAGGAGGAAGAGGAGGGCACTGGGACCAGGCTTGCAGGGAACCTGAGCTCAGAGAATGTGCTGCCAGCAGGGTGTACGGAGTGGAGGGCACAGACGCTTGCCTATCTGCCACAGGAGGACTGGGCCCCCACGTCCCCCACCGGGTCAGCTCCCCCAGACTCAGAGGGCAGCAGCAGCAGCAGCAGTGACTACTGTACTTTGGGCTGCTATGGGGGATGGCACCTCTCAGCCCTCCCAGGGAACACGCAGAGCCCTGGGCCCATCCCAGCCCTGGCTTGTGGTCTTTCCTGTGACCATCAGGGCCTTGAGACCCAGCAAGGAGTTGCCTGGGTGCTGGCTGGCCACTGCCAGAGGCCCGGGCTGCATGAGGACCTCCAGGGCATAGTTTTCCCTTCTGTCCTCAGCAAGGCTCGGTCCTGGACATTCTAGGTCCCTGACTTGCCAGATGCATCATGTCCATTTTGAGAAAATGGACTGAGGTCTCTGGAGCCCTTGTCTGGGACTGAACCTCCTGAGAAGGGGCCCCTAGCAGTGGTCAGAGGTCCTGTCTGGATGGAGGCTGTAGGCTCCCCTTCAACCCCTCTGCTCAGTGCCTGTGGGGAGGAGCCTCTATCCTCAGCATCCTGGCCACAGGTTCCTCCTTCCACTGTCCCTTTTCTTTATCCCTGGCCTCTCTGAGAAGAGGGGTGTGGTCTCTCAGCTGTTCTGCCCTCATCCCCTTAAAGGGCCAGCCTGGGCCCAGTGGACACAGGTAAGGCACCATGACCACCTGGTGTGACCTCTCTGTGTCTTCCTGAGGCACCTTTCTAGAGATTAAAATGAGCTTGATGGCTATTCCAAAGTGTTGATGGCTGGGAGGAGGGGCCAGAGGAGAGGTGAGGGGTGGGGTTTGTCCAGCCCTGGGCTTTCTGGGCTCTAGAGACGCACAGTGGAGGCTCAATGACAGTTCTGGGGACAGCAGGGCGGAGGTTCAGGGGCAGCTCCAGGGACAGCAGGGTGGAGGCTCAGGGACAGTTCCTGGGAGGCCAGCACCCTCGTTCCTCCTTGTCCTCATCCTCCCATCCGCTCCAGGAAACTGAGAACTGAGGCTGGAGCTCCCAGACAGTCAGGGCTGGAAGTGACCATCCAGCAGTGATGGTGGTCTGTGAAGGGTCCTGCTTCTGTCCTCAGCCTCTCAGGGGGTGGCTTTGGTGAGGAGCTGTGGTCTGGAGAGAGTGGCAGTTGCAGCAGAACATGCCTGCATTTGTTTCCTAGGGCTGCCGTAACAAAGTGCCACAAAATGGGTATCTTAGAACCATAGAGATTTGTTATCTCATAGTTCCAAAGTCCAGAAGTTGGAAACAAAGATGTTGGCAGTATTCCTGACCACATGTTCTTAGGCTCCCATGAAACAGAAGTTGATATGAGGCCAAGCAAGTTTCCCAGACAAGGCTTCATTGAGTCTTATGGCCCAAAAGGTTGGGCAGAAGAGAGACAGTGCAGGAGGAAGGGTTCTTGGCTGGCTCCCCAAGGGGAATGCATTGTGGTGTCTTAAGGAGGGTGACATGCATAATTTATGAGCTAAGTGAGTGTCATTACATGTATGGGGTGGAGTGAAGGGTGCTCAGATGCATGCTAACACATACGTTGCATGATCAGAAAATGGCAGATAAGCCCCTCCCTGGGTGAGGACTTTAGTATTATCATAAGGCCAGGGTAATTCTCCTGGCCTTGTGCACAAGCAGGTGTTACAGTCAACTCCCCTGAGTAAGACTTATGGCATGATGCTACTTATCTTATTTTTTTTCAGACAGTTGGCAAGGTCTGGTTAGCGAGTATGGTGCTGCAAGGTCTAGTGGTCAGCAGGCATGTATGGAACAACACGTTAGTGGGGGTGGGCCAAGTCCCATTTCTACTCTGTCTCAGCAGGGCCATGCTCCCTCTGAAAGCACTAGGGAAGGATTAGTTTCAGGCCTTTCTTCAGCTTCTGTTAGTTTCTTGGCTTGTGACACCAAAGCTGTAATCTTTTTTTTGTTTTGTTTTTGAGACAGAATTTTGCTCTTGTCACCCAGGCTGGAGTGCAATGGCACAATCTCGGCTCACTGCAACCTCCACCTCCCAGGTTCAAGCGATTCTCCTGCCTCAGCCTCTGGAGTGGCTGGGATTACAGGCACCTGCTACCATGCCTGGCTAGTTTTTGTATTTTTAATAGAGACAGCATTTCTCTATGTTGCCCAGGCAGTTCTCAAACTCCTGATATCAAGTGACCTGCCTGCCTCTGCCTCCCAAAGTGTTGGGATTACAGGCATGAGCCACCAAGCCTGGCCAAAGCTCCAGTCTTTACAGGGCTTTTTCCCTGTGTGCATTTCTGTGTCCAAATTTCCCCTTTTAAAAATCACAATAATAGTGGATTAAGGCTGGCCCTGATGATTTAATCTTAACTTGATCATCTGCAAAGACACTATTTCCATATGAGGTCACATTCACAGGTACTGGGGTTAGGACTTCAACCTAGAGGGCCTGACTGCTGGCCCCAAACACCATGGCCCCTCCCCAGCATGCCCCATCCCCTTCCTGGGTGCCCCAGGCAGATCACAGGAGGGCCTGACTGCCGGGCTTTGGGCTGGCATTGGGATCATCTGCCTAGTTAGGGCTGTGACCAGACTGAGATAGGAGGGGGACCTGACTCCTGAGGCAGGGCTTGAACTCTAGACTAGTTGAAACAGGCAAAAGTACCCCTCCATAAGACACACCCACTGGTGCCAAGTGAGTTTGTGGTTCTCATGGCAACACCTGGAAATTACTGCCCCTTTCCATGACAATGACCTGAAAGTTACCACCCCTTTTCTAGAAATTTCTAAATAACCTGCTCCTTAATTTGCATATAATTACAAGTGAGTATAAATATGTGTGCAGAACTGCCTCTGAGCTGCTACTCTGGGCTCACTGCCTATGGGGTATCCCCTGCTGCATAAGGAGCAGTGCCTCTGCTGCTGCTGTGCACGGCCGCTTCAATAAAAGTTGCTGTCTAATACCACCGACTCGCCCTTGAATTATTTCCTGGGTGAAGCCAAGAGCCCTCCTGTGCTAAACCCCAATTTCTGGGCTCATCTTCCCTGCATCAAGAGGGTTTTGGGGCTGGGAGCGCTGAAGTTTTGAAGGCAGGATGAAATGGAAGCTGTTCTCTCACTGGGCCCTGAGCCACAGGGAGCAACTGTCCTGGGGGCTTTCATGCTCCCTGCAACCTGAGCAGAAAGAAGTACCTGCTACCTGACACCCCCAAAGGCAAAAGCCCTTTCTGGCTCAGATAGGCAGCCCTCCCACCCTGCATGCCTGCAGAACTTCTAGGGTTTTGTGGGGAGCCTAGGCAGAGCTGGATCCTGGTCTGTGGGGGCGAGGCAGGCCCCAGAATATATCTTTAGTATCCAGAGAGTGGGAGGGGTGTGGACGGAAGTGAGGTACAGACATCCTCAGCTGTAACCAAGTATAAAAATACTAGTGTGAATCCACTTCCTGTAGCTGGGCTCTGGGGATCCCCGGGCTAGTGCATTTATAACAGGGATTGTGTGGCTCATGAGGCTCCATGTGTGACCTGGGCTACCTCATGATCACACAAACGAACCCACAGTTGGGATGCCTCTCCTGTGTGGCATGGACATGTTTTCATTCAACTCACAAACTTTCCCCGAGTGGCTCCTGGAGAGCTGATTTTGGGCTGGAACCTGAGTTATCTACGAAAAATACAAAAGTAATTAGCTGGGCATGGTGGTACTTGCCTGTAGTCCTAGGTATTTGGGAGGCTGACGCAGAAAGACTGATTAAGCCTGGGAGGCAGAAGTTGCAGTAAGCCAAGATTGTATCACTGCATTCCAGCCTGGGTGACAGAGTGAGACCCTGTCTCAAAAAAAAAAAAAAAAAAAAGGAAATTTAAAAAAGAGAGATGCGACAACCCTTGAAGACCATGTGATGAGGTGTGGATTACAGCAGGGCAAGGTTCAAAAGACCATGTGAGCTCTGAGGAGGCGTCGCTGATCACTGGGCATCTGTGAAGTCCTCAGAGAGAAGGTGACCTGGACCTGAAATGATGACACTGTGGGCTTAAGAGCTGGTGGACAGTGTGGTTGGAGCACAGGTGCAGAATGTGGATGGCCAGGCCCAGGCAGCACTGGACTGTGGAGAAACTCGAATGCCAGGCCAATCCCTGCTGAGGGAACACTGGGGACTGGGTTTTCCTCTTTTTATTTTATTTTTATTTATTTATTTTTTTGAGATGGAGTCTTGCTCTGTCACCCAGGCTGGAGTGCAGTGACTCAATCTCAGCTCACTGCAACCTCTGCCTCCCGGGTTCAAGCAATTCTCCTGCCTCAGCCTCCCGCGTAGTAGGAATTACAGGTGCATGCCACTGTGCCCGGCTAATTTTTGTATTTTTTTAGTAGAGACGGGGTTTCACCATGTTGGCCAGGCTGGTCTCGAACTCCTGACCTTGTGATCCGCCCACCTCGGCTTCCCAAAGTGCTGGGATTACAGGCATGAGCCACCCCACCTGGCCTCCTCTTTTTATTGAGGCAAAAAATCACATAATATAAAAATAACAGATGTACAATTCAGTGACATTTAGTGCATGCACAATATTGTGCAACCATCACCTCTTAGTTCCAAAATATTTTCATCATCTCAAAAGGAAGTCCCACCTATTAAGCAACTATGGCCTAATCTGCCCTCCCTCTGACCACCACTAACCTGCTTTCTATCTCTATGGATACCTATGAATGGAATCGTATAATATGTGACCTTTTGTGTACAATTTCTACCAGGTTGTAGCAAGTGCCAGCACCACAATCCTTTTTATGGCTATTATTATTCATATTCTTGTATAGATATACCACGTTTTGTTTGTTGATTCATCTCTTGATGGACATTTGGGTTTCAATTTGTTTTGTTATCGTGAATACTGCTGCTATGAAGACTTATGTACATGGCTTTGTTTGAATACCTGTTTGCAATTATTTTGTGATGTATCTAGAAATAGAATTGCTGAGTCCTATGGTAATTTTATGTGTAGCCTTTTGCAGAACCTCCAAACTTATCCATAGTGGCTGTGTCATTTTACATTCCCATCAGTGATGTTCACATTTCTTCACTTCTTTGCCAACACTTGTTATTTTCTGTTTGTTTGTTTGTTTGTTTTGTTTTTTGAGACAGAGTCTCACTGTGTCACCCAGGCTGGAGTGCGGTGGCACAATCACAGCTTGTTGCAACCTCCTCCTCCCAGGCTCAAGCAATTCTCCTGCATCAGCCTCTCAAGTAGCTGCGATTACAGGCGCTTGCTACCAAGCCTGGCTAAGTTTTGTATTTTTAGTAGAGATGGGGTTTTACCATGTTGGCCGGGCTGGTCTCAAACTCCTGGCCTCAAGTGATCTGCTCGTCTCGCCCTCCCAAAGTGCTGGGATGACAAGTGTGAGCCACTGTTCCTGGCCTTGTTGTTGTGGTTGTTTTTGGTAATGGTTATTCTAATGGGTGTCAAGTGGTATTTTATTGTAATTTCCATTTGCCTTTCCCTGATGGCTAGTGATGTTGAGCACCTTTTCATGTACTATTTGTGTATCTTCTTTGGAGAAAAGTCTTTTCAACTCTTCTTCCCATTATAAAATTGTGGTTTTTGTCCTTTTGTAGTTGGGTTCTTTATATGTTCTGGATAGTATACCTTTATCAGATATGACTTGCAATGTTTTTCTCCCATACAGTCGGTTTTCTTTTAGCTCTCTTGGTAATGTCCTTTGAAGTACATAAGTTTTAAATTCTGATGAATTCCAGCATATCTATTTTTTCTCTTGTTTCCTGTGCTTTTGGTGTCACACCCAAGAAATCATTGCTAAATCCAATGCCAATAAACACATGAAAACATGCTCAACATCACTTGCCATTAGACAAGTGAAAATTAAAACCACAATGAGATACCATTTCATACCCATTGGAGTGACTATCTTTTATAAAAATGGAAACTTACTAGTGTTAGTGAGTATATGGAGAAATTAGAACCCTTGTGCATTGCTGGTGAGAATGTGAGATGATAGAGGTAATGGCTGCACAACATTGTGAGCATACATAGTGCCACTGAGCTACACACTTAAAAAATGTTTAAAATGGTAAATATTATGTTATGTGTCTTTCCCCACAACAACAAATGCTTAAAATGGTAAATTATACCACACACAGCACAATCTTCTTCAGAACTGATCCTGAAATAATTCCATGTGTGATGAAAGGAGACCCTTATCTCCTACAGTGAGAAGTAGCCTTTTTGTTCACACTGCTGCTGTACGTCCCAGGCTCTTCCACACTCACCAAGCACAATCTCACCAACCCGAGTCCACTCCCACCTGGCCCATTGGGGCTCCTTCCATCATCCTATTCCCCTATTTAACTCACCCCATGCCCTACAAACCATTGTCAATCACAGATCTGTTTACCATGTCTGTAGTCTTTCCTTTGGGATCACACAGTATGTGATCTCTTCAGACTGGCTTCTTTCACTTAGTGATATGCATGTCAGATTCATCCATGTTTTTGCATGGCTTCATAGGTCACCCCTTTCTCTTACTGACTAGCATTCCATTTAATGGATGTACCCAGCTTGGTTATTCATTCACTTATTGAAGGTCATCCTGACTCCTTAAAGTATTTGGCCATGATGAAGAGATCACTTGTACATAATTGCATGTTTTTCTTCATTTGGACCTAATTTTTCAAAGCAGTTATCTAAATATCTAGGAGTGCAATTGCTGGCTTCTATGGTGAGAGCATGTTTAGCTTTGAGAAAAACTGCCATATTGTTTTCTGAAGTTGCTGTACCGTTATACGTTCCACTATCATTAAATGAGAGTTTCTGTTGCAATTTTTCTTGCATTAAAAAAAGATTTTAGCCATTTTAGCAGATGTTTAGTGGTTTTCATTGTTACATTAAGTTGCCTTTCCCTCATAGCAAGTGCTATTGAGCATTATTTTGGATGCCTGTTTGCCGTCTGTGTTTTTTTTTTTTTTTTTCCCGAAGTCTTCCTCTGTTGCCCAGGCTGGAGTGCAGTGGCATGATCTCAGCTCACTACCACCTCTCCCTCCCAGGTTCAAGTTATTCTCCTGCCTCTGCCTCCTGAGTAGCTGGGTTTATAGGCACGTGCTAATTTTTGTATTTTTAGTAGAGATGGGGTTTTTCCATGCTGGCCAGGCTGGTCTTGAACTCCTGGTCTCAAGTGATCACCTGCCTCCATTTCCTAAAGTGCTGGGATTAGAGGCATGAGCCACCACATTTTGGGCATATCATCTATATATCTTTTTTTGATGAGGTCTCTTTATCTTTTAATTGGGTTTTTTTTCTTCTTGTTGAGTATTAGAATTTCCTTGTATATTTTGCTCACAAGTCTTTTTTCATGCTTGTTTTGTAAATATTTTCTCTCAATCTGTGGCTTTTTTTGATTCTCTTAACAGGATATTTCACAGAGTAGTCATTTTAAATTTTAATGAAGTCCGCATTATCGTTTTTTTCTTTTACGGACTGGCTTTTGGTATTGTATCTAAGAACTCATTACCAACCCAAAGTCATGTGGATTTTCTTCTATAACTTTTACAATTTTACATTTGATCATTTAAGGCTACAGACTATCTTGAGTGATTTTTTTGGGGGTGAACTATGAAGTTTTTGTCTACATTCTGTGTTTTCCCTATGGTTTCCGATTGTCTATTGCCATTTGTGGAATAGACTTTTTCTTTCCCCAGTGAATTTCTTTGGCCCCTTTGGCAAAATCAGTTGACTGTATTTACTTGGGTTTTTTGAGTTCTGTATTGTGTTCTGTTGATCTGTTTGTCCATTCCTTCACCAATATCACTCTCTTCATTCCTTTAGCTTTGTGGTAAAGCTAACAATAATGAGTGTACTGCTCCTAAACAAGTAGTATCTGCATTTATTTATATATTTTTATTCTTCTCAACTGTGATCTAAGGTTTTCTGAATGCATATTTGTATGTATTTTGTTAGATTTACACCTAATAAATTCAATTTTGAGGGTGCTACTGTAAATGATTTTTTTAAAATTTCCAGTTCAAATTATTCATATACATTATTGCTGATAGAAAGAAAATCAGGTAGTGTGTGGTGGCTCTTGCCTGTAATCCTAGCACTTTGAGAGGCCTAGTCAGGAGGATCATTTGAGCTTGGGAGTTCTAGACCAGCCTGGGCAACATAGTTAGACCTCCCTGCCCATAAAAAAAAATTTTTTTAATTTAAAAAAATAAATAAATAAAGGGAAATCAGGTGGTGCCGGGTGCAGTTGTTCACACCTGCAATCCCAGTGTGTTGGAAGGCTGAGGCTGGAGAATCTCTTGAACCCGGGACTTGGAGGCTGAACTCAGGAGCTGTGATTACGCCACTGTACTTCAGCATGGGCGAGAGAGCCAGACCCTGCCTCTTAAAAACAAAAGAGAGAAAATCAATTGAGTTTTGTCTACCAGCCATCTTTTTTTATAAGATGGAGTTTGGCTCTGTCACCCAGGCTGGAGTGCAGGGACACGATATTGGATCACTGCAACCTGCGCCTCCTGGGTTCAAGCAATCCTCCTGCCTCAGCCGCCTGAGTAGCTGGATTACAGGCATGTGCCACCATGCCCAGGTAGGGTTAGGGTTAGGGTTAGGGTGAGGGTGAGGGTGAGGGTGAGGGTGAGGGTGAGGGTGAGGGTGAGGGTGAGGGTGAGGGTGAGGGTGAGGGTGAGGGTGAGGGTGAGGGTGAGGGTGAGGGTGAGGGTGAGGGTGAGGGTGAGGGTGAGGGTGAGGGTGAGGGTGAGGGTGAGGGTGAGGGTGAGGCTGAGGCTGAGGCTGAGGGTGAGTGTGAGGGTTAGGGGTAGGGGTTAGGGTTAGGGTTAGGGGTTAGGGTTAGGGTGAGCGTGAGGGTGAGGGTGAGGGTTAGGGTTAGGGTTAGGGTTAGGGCTAGGGTTAGGGCTAGGGCTAGGGCTAGGGCTAGGGCTAGGGTTAGGGCTAGGTAAGTGTGGCTTACAAACTGGAAGACAAAAGACATTTTAAAAAACCTAATAGCTAAGTTAATTTTTGAAGCTATTAATATTGCTAAAATTATTGCTATAGAAAAGAGAAAAAAACATGCTGAATAGAACTCTGTTCTTAGAGATTTCTCCTGAAAAAGTCACATGTTATTTCTTCTCACCTCCATTGGCAAAAAAAAAAAAAAAAAAAAAAAGCTATGTGGTCATGCAAAACTTTAAGTAGGTGGGTTGGAATAGTCAGAATGAATTAATAAAAACTGAACTGAAAATATTTGGAGAACAGCACCAATGACTATCGTGAATGCCAACATGCATCCCTGACAACTCCATGCTGTTACTCTCCAAACTTTTTATGTCTTGCAAAGTATTAGAACTTCCTATCTGAAGCCATACCACTCAGAGGGACTGCAAAATACATAATGACATCTCCTTTAGGATGTACTTAGATAATTCAAGGAAAAGAAGTCAAATAATTTAAAAAGTGCTCTTGGGTACAGCTATTTAGCAGTAGGGGGTAAAATTAGAGATAGATTGTAAAGATAATAGTAGGGTTAGGGTTAGGATTAGGGTCTAGGTCAGAGTCAGGGCCGGAAGTATGGTTAGAGGTGGGGTCATGGTCAGGGTCAAGATCAGAGTCAGGGTCAAAGTCAGGGTCAGAATTAGGGACCAGGGTAGGGATCAGGGTTTAGGGTCAGGGTCAAAGTCTAGAGACAGGATTGGGGTTAGGATTAGAATCAGAGCTTTGTTCTCCTCAGGACCCACCTGAGGAGAGGACATGGCTTTGGAGCACCTGGTAGTGTGTCCACAGTGAAGACCAGAGTTTCGTTGTCCTCAAGACTGACCTGGGGAGACGTGGCTGCGGGCCAGTGAGGAAGGTGAGGCAAAAGCTTCCTGTCTGCCCCCGTGTGCTAAAGAGGGAGCTCCGCCATGGGCTTTACTTCACACGTTATATCCTGCAAGTCTTGTTTTACAAAAGCATCCCTTCCTTGAGGCTTTGGTTGCTCATCATCACAGCGTGTCATAACACGTGATAAGATTTGGGTTTGCTTCAGCAGGAGATCTTGGTATAGAGAAAGGAGCAATGCTTAGAGCCACCATCAGGACAGTTGGGATGAAAGCTGGGGATGGGCAGAGGCTGGAGGAAACATGTGCACCCCCTGTAAACACTTTTATTCATGTTTTCATTACTCATTTTTCTTACAGTGTTAAAGTAGTAAAAGTGGTATGGAGAAATTGAAAAGTAGGCATATTAAAACTTGCAACATTATTTAAGTCTAAATATATTATTTGTACCTCATGAACATTTTTTATTTTGTTGAGAAAGTCTAAGGTTAATTGGCAGCATATTTTAATAGTAGATAGAATAATGTCTGTTTTATAAACATTGACATCCTACATTATATGTGTGAACCCTGAAAATCTGAGACAGGTCTCAGATTTTTTAGAAAGTTTATTTTGCCAAGTTTGAGGATGCGCCTGTGATGCCTCTGCAGGAGGTCCTGACAACACGGACCCAAAGTGGTCGGGGCCTAGCTTGGTTTTACACACTTTAGGGAGACGTGAGACATCGATCAGTATGTGAAAGATGTACCTTGGTTCAGTCCAGGAAGGTGAGACAACTTGAAGAGAAGGCCAGACAGGGAGCTTCCAGGTCATAGGTAGGTAAGACACAAATGGTTTCATTCTTTTGAGTTGCCGGTTACCCTCTCCCGATGAGGCACTCAGACACGCATTTATCTCGGTGAGCAAACGGGTGACTTTGGACAGAATGGGAGGCAGGTTTGCCCCCAGCAGCCCCAGCTTGACTTTTCGTTTTAGCTTAGTGATTTTGGGTCCCCAAGGTTGATTTTCCTTTCACAAAGTCTAACATGTTTTCCTATGAGCATTGAGTATTCATTGTGTATTTTATTACACAAGGCATGGATTTTTAAAAAATCATCAACTTCATGACTAGCTATATAGACATAACTACATAGAGGTTCAACTAAATTTGGAAACATTCCACAGTTTTGGTTTCTAATACTTCTTTGTGATTCTTTAAAAGGTAAAGTATTTTTTTTTTCCGTAAAGCATAGTGACATCTAAAATCACCCGTAGAAATGTCCTGCCATTTTTTTTTCCTCTAGTTTCCCCATTTTCTGCAAAGCCTCATTGAGGAAATTGACTTTGAATATCTTTTTACACTCTTCTGTTTTAGAAAGCTTTGTGGTAAAACACTGAATCTTCATGGTCACAAGTTCTGTTCACATTCTTTCTTTCTTTGAATATTTTTTTCCCAGTGGCCAATATTTGATTCTGTTGTATTATGGCTAAAAGGTAGGCATGGAACAAAATAAAGACAAGAAGTCTTTGGAAGAAGTGATCCAGTCACAATGAATCAATTTGCCATTGGAACATATTTTTACAAAGTCACTCTTTTGAAAATATTTAGTCATGAATTGAAACAGAGTCTGGTAGATTATTTTTTTTCCTGGTCTAAGGTGAACAGCATTTTAGATAATGAACCCAGGACACAACTGCAGCACAAGAAAAAAAATGATAAATAAGTTTACACATATGTGTTACCAACAGAAAACATGTAAAGAACATTTATTTTGATTTATATATCAGTCTGCATTGTTTAATTTTTTTGTGTCATAAATGCTCTTATTTAAAAAACAGGACTAGTTAACAGTGTCAATTACTAGCAATTCATGGTATAAATAAACAAGGAAGTGTTCAAAAAATATAACAATGTTTTAAATATAGTTATATTTTATAGCAGTTTTTGACTTACGCAGAAATTGCAAAAAAGAAAAATTGCAGAGATTTTCCTTGTAGCTTCAACCTACTTTCCTTTCTTATTAACATCTTCTGTCAGTGTGTCTCACATGGCTTATTAATATCTTACATAATGTGTCACCGTTAATGAACAAATACTGATAGAGTATTATTAACTAAAATTCATATTTCATTTGGATTCCCTTAGTTCCATCTTACCCTGACCCATCCAGGATCCCACATGACATGTAGTCATCACGTAGGCGGCTCCTGGATGTGACAGCGTGTCTGGCTTTCCATCTCATGATGACCTTGACAGTATTGAGGAGGATTGGTCAGGAATTTTGTAGAATGTCCCCCATTGTGATTAAACATGGAATTTTTCTTATAATTAGACTGGGGTTATGGGTCTGGAAGAAGTAGATCACAGAGGTGAAGTGCTACTCTTGTCACTTCATTTTCTCAAGGTGAAGTGTCACCTTTGATGTTCACTTGGATTGTTCGGCGGAGCTAGCTTGTCAGGTTTCTCCACTGTGACGTTATTTTTCCTCCTTGTCCATACTGCACGTGTTCTTTCGGAGCAAGTCACTATGCGGAGCCCACACTTACAGAGTGAGGAGCTCCACCTTCTTGATGGCTGACTGTCTACCTCAATTATTTGGAATTCTTTTGCAAAGGAGATTTCTATTCAACTCCATTTGCTTATTCACCTATGTATACAAACACAGACACCTAGATAATTATGTAAAGCTTTAGTTACTATTCAGCACTACAGCATTATGTTGCACAATTCATTCCTGTGTTGGTCATGGGTAGCTCTTTTTATTGGCTCCTGTTTTTCTTTTAATAAAAGAATTAACTTTTATTTATTTTTATGACATTTTTAATTTTTTTTCGTACATACTTACTTTCTGATACTTCAAGATTATCCTGGCTCATATATTTACTGTCCCAGTTCTAGTACCAGACATTTCTTCAAAGAGCCTGATTCCTTTGAGAATGGTAGGAAAACTTACATCTGACTGCTGAATGAGCACATTATATCTTGTCCGTCCTTAGCAATGCTAGGAAGTATATGTGTGCATCTAACAGACCCATACACACCTAATTATAAAGGTTTCTATGTAGAACTGTATGTATCTATATTAAACCAAATGTAAGTTTATGTTGATGTCTCTACCTCTGATCTACTATTACATGAATCATTCTAGCCTTCTCCCCTTGCTAATTTGTAACCTCCCACTTCAACAGTGAGAGACCTGGTTCCTACCATCTGCAACTTATGTAAGTCATTGTTTTATTCCAGATATAGATACTGTGGTTTTACAATTGTTCACAATTACTCCTGTTGGAAAGAACTTTATAAAATGGAATCCAGTGATGAAGTGTAGTCCATTTGCCTTCAGCCTACAGAATCGATTCATTTTTGAAGTGATTAGGTCAACACCATTTTCCCTACACCTTCATTGAGTTTTTTCCTACATTTGTGTCTTAGTCCGTTTTGTGCTTCTGTAACAGAATACCTGAGGCTGGGTAATTTAAAAGTAAAAAAGGTCCATTTGGCTCACAATACTGGTGGCTGGAATGTCCGAGATTAGGCAGTTGCATCTGGTGGGGCCTGAGTCTTTTTCACCTCATGGTGGAAAGTGG
Source organism: Papio anubis (assembly GCF_008728515.1). Lineage (NCBI taxonomy): Eukaryota > Metazoa > Chordata > Mammalia > Primates > Cercopithecidae > Papio > Papio anubis. The sequence goes on along the minus strand of NC_044996.1, from coordinate 10,487 downwards.
AAGGGGAGCAAGGGGTGCACCAGAGATCACATAGCAAGAGTGACAGCAGGAGGGAAGCCAAGGAACCCAGACTCTTACTCCTACTCCTACTCCTGCAGGAATTAATCCATTCCTGTGAGAGCAGAACTCACTCATCCCCATGGAGGACATTAACCTATTCATGAGCGATCCGTCCTCATGACCCAAACACCTTCCACTGGGCCCTACCGCCCCACACTGCCACACTGGGGGTCAAATTTCAACACGAGTTTTTGCAGGGACAAACCACATCCAAACCATAGTAATTTGTAGCATAGTTAATTTCTTTTTCACATGATGTATTCTGTCCTGGGATACTCCACATCCTGAATAATTTTATTTAATTTGAATAGAGTTTGGCTTATTCATTTGGCTGTAAAATTCTGCGTGTTTTGACAAATGCATTGTGGCAGGTATCCACTATTAAAGTATCATATGGAATGCTTCAAATCCCCACGCCATGGAGCCAATGGCTTCCCATCTGTGTAGTTTGCCTTCTCCAGAATCTCATTACATGAAGTCACACTGTGTGTATTCTCCTCAGACTGTCTTATTCCACTTAGCAATGTGCATACAAGATTCACTCATGTCTTTGTGTGAGTTGATAGCTTGTTCCTTTCTATGGCTAAATAGTATTCCATTGCATGAATGTACCACAGTTTGGTTATGCATTTTGGGGAGCAAAACCTTCCTCTTCTAACTTTGTTCCAGGGTTGGAGACCTTCAAATTAACTGACAATAGATACATTAATAGGAGAGGCAATATTTGGCTTCTTATTCCACAAGTATCATTGTAGGACAAAATTCATCAGATGGCAGGATCCAGTTTACAAACAGGTAAAACTAGCCCAAAGACAAGAAACTAGACTAGAATCTGATAACCCGCAAGGGCTATAGATTTCCTTTTATTTATTTAAATTTTTTATTATACTTTAAGTTCTAGGGTACATGTGCACAACGTGCAGGTTTGTTACGTAGGTATACATGTGCCATGTTGGTTTGCTGCACCCATCTACTCGTCATTTACGTTACGTATAGTTTTCCTCAAAAAAGTTTTTTTTGAGACAGGGTCTGGCTCTGTCTCCCAGGCTGGAGTGCAAAGGTGCAATCTCAGCTCACTGCAACCTCTACCTCCTGGGTGCAAGCCATCCTCCCTCCTCAGCCTCCTGATTAGCTGGGACTACAGGCACCTGCCATCATGCCCATCTAATTTTTCTATTTTTAGTAGACATGAGGTTTCACCATGTTGCCCAGGCTGGTCTTGAACTCCTGGCCTCCCAAAGTGCTGGAATTATAGGCATGTGCCCCCACGCCCGTCCGACTTATAGTTTTCCATTGAAACATAAAATTTATCTCTGTAGTAACCATCATTTTTGATCATAATCAAAGTAAGACTATTCTTGTTTTAAAAATAAGTCTAGTTTTGTTAGATTTTGCTTGATTATTTACGTAAGTGCAGCAAGAACAGGAGATGGCCACATAGGTGCTTTCAAGTTTCTTTGCTGGAAGTTTTCATACAGAATCTCAGATTTGACTTTTAAAGGCCTTATTCAGGCTAAAAGCCAAGCTAAGAACATACTGTCAAATTTCAGCTGCAGTCCTTATAGCTTTGTGCGAATTCCTCTCTTCTTGAGGCCCCCAAAATATCGCTAAATTCCTGGGCCTACCAGGAAATGACCTTCTTTACTAACCTGTAAGGCTGTGAACCCTGTAATCTAAGTATCAGCCTGGCTTTTCTCAGAGTGCTGTTGGGAATGAAGTGTCTGGTGTTCCAAAAAACAACAACAACAAAAAAAGAATTAACATGGGAACAAATGATCTCTTAGCAAGGCGAGCTTTACTTTCTGCAGAAAGGGTGCTACTCAATAGCTGTCCAGCCACAAGAGCACACCGAACAAAGGAGACAGAGTTACTTATAACCTGATGTGTCTACCCTACTGCTGTGTCCAGTTACCATTGGCTGGAATAGGACCTCACATTTTACACTTTACCGAGTTGGCTATTAGTTTAAAACTTTCTTAATTAGGTAAGGGGAATAGAACAAAGAAGGAAAAGGAAGTTGCCAGGGATAGTTAAGGAAGCATCTCCAAATAAGGAATGGCATATACTATGGGTTGGAGCTTGTCTAGTTCTGTCCAGGCATGCCGGAGCAAGCTAGGACAACTGATTTGGAACACACACACACACACACATAAAAATAGTGGATAGCAATCTTATAGTAAGAAATTGTGACTTTTTACAATCTTTGAAGAAGAACTTTCCCATTTCTCACAGTGCTTTGTAAGCATTGTCTCCATAAAAGTCAACCGTACTTCCTTAAAATTGCTGGTCGTAACTGATCTTAGGTACACTTCTAAAATATAATATTCCAGTAAAAACCTTGATAATATAACCAAATTTTCCAATTATGTCCTGTTATAAGGTGAACAGATTCTTACTGGACTTTTGCTAATAACTGTATCATCATGAAAATAAGAGTATTCAGTAAGAATTTCAAAATTCTGGAGAAATCAGGCAGGGGGAAAAGATAAATGTTTCATTTCTGTTTACAAAAGTATAACCTACTAAACTGTTGTAAGTTACAGTTAGATTAAGAGAAAGAGATTTCTTAAATCCAGAAACTAGAACATTAAAGAACCAGCAATGCTCTAAAAAGCTATAAAATTATAATCAATTTTCATCAGTTCATGCAGTGCCATGTAATCAATTCCAGTCTTGCTGGATCTTGGGTTAGCAGTCTCATGAACCCATCAATTTCTCCACTAGGCTTCTGGAGATCTTCACCGAGTCAAGTGTATGGTCTTAAAGTTATTTAAGCAATATCATCAGAAGCCTTTAACCAGAGTGCCTGTCATACTCTTTTCCGTGAATCTCAGAGGGAGTCCTGTGTTGGAGATGAACATTCTGACCTGTAGCTGATTGCAGGAGCTTTCAGGAAAGCATCAGGAGGAAAGAATATCTAAATGACAAAGAATATGAAATGGCTGTAATTATACCACAATTGAAAAGGATATTCGATTTTTCCTGTGGCATACAACATTTATTTATTCATTTATTTATTTATGTATTTAGAAACGGAGTCTCGCTCTGTCACCCAGGCTGGAGTACAGTGGTGCGATCTCGGCTCACTGCAAACTCCTCTTCCTGGGTTCACGCCATTCTCCTGCCTCAGCCTCCTGAGTAGCTGTGACTACAGGTGCCTGCCACCACGCCTGGCTACTTTTTTGTATATTTAGTAGAGAAGGGGTTTCACCGTGTCAGTCAGGATGGTCTTGATCTCCTGACCTTGTGATCCACCCGCCTCGGCCTCCCAAAGTGCTGGGATTACAGGTGTGAGCCACTGCACCCAGCACAACATTTAAAATGATAATTGGAATTATGACTCATAACTCTATACTGGCACATAGCATGGATAAGGAGGACATTGACAAATTTCCAGGAATTTTATATAATTTCTGAAAACATAACATTTTACCCATACAAATATAACACAGGAAAGGTTAGATATCTCTTTTTATTTGTATCTTTTGTATGGTTTTCCTTATAAAAAATACACCCTACTTTACTTGTGAAACATGCCCTACTTTTCTTGCATGCTTTGCATAGTCGTTTCTAGTTATTCTATTACTTCTAGTAGTTTTATTTACATATATTGATTATAATTTTAATATTTATTAATCTTTTATTTTCCAGAGAAAACTAGGAAGTAAACAGTCATAAACTGTCATATATTAGTATTCTATAGTAGGTTAGAAAATGTATGAGTATACCATCTCCCAACATCTACAGGGATGTGTTTCCTCATAGTACAATTTCTCATTGTGGCAGACAAAACCATGTTTATTAAAGGGCCAAAATATCTTTAATCTCTCTGTAAAAATAAGAAGCCAAAAGTATATAAACTTGAATTATTTATGTTCAGTAATTAATGTTTTAGTATTGTATCTTATTTATAAATGGTCTAGATATTTAATGCAAATCTTTTACTTAGCTTAACTTTAAGGTTAAAAATTACCAAAAGTATTTTGGAAGCTACTATTAAGCAGGTTTACAGTGAACAAATTATTTTTGAAATAATGTTTTTTGCTTTTCACAAGATGGCACCAAAAGTGAAGAAGGAAGCTCCTGCCCCTCCTAAAGCCAAAGCCAAAGCGAAGGCTTTAAAGGCCAAGAAGGCAGTGTTGAAAGGTGTCCACAGCAACACACAAAAAAGAAGATCCGCATGTCACTCACCTTGAGGTGGCCCAAGACACTGCGACTCCGGAGGCAGCCCAAATATCCTCCGAAGATCACCCCCAGGAGAAACAAGCTTGAACACTATGCTATCATCAAGTTTCCGCTGACCACTGAGTTGGCCATGAAGAAGACAGAAGAAAACAACATGCTTGTGTTCATTGTGGATGTTAAAGCCAACAAGCACCAGATCAAACAGGCTGTGAAGAAGCTCTGGGACATGGATGTGGCCACAGTCAACATCCTGATTCGACCTGATAAAGAGAAGAAGGCATATGTTCGACTGGCTCCTGATTGTGATGCTTTGGATGTTGCAACAAAATTGGGATCATCTAAACCAAGTCCAGCTGGCTAACTCTAAATATATGTATATCTTTTCACCATAAAAAAGAAATAATGTTTTTCATAAGAATGACAACTTAATTAGAATCAAATCTATAAGCTTTAAGATTTTACGTTTCTAGTAAGTATAATATTAGCTTATTTGACTAGAACTGAAGCAGAATAGGAATTTATGCTTGTTTTAAATTCAATAGTGGTAACTTTGAAGACATAGTGGTTTTATTATACCAAAAATATTATATTAACCTTATTTAACTTAGTTTTATCCAAATCATGTTAACTTAAAAAACATTTGATCAGTTCCAATATTTCTGGGAGTTTGGTGAATATTTATTTATAAATGCTTATTTTTTTCCAAGCCAAGTTAGAATGGAGCACCTTTAAAGGATTTTATAAATGAATTTTGCAACGCTATCCTGAGTTAAGAAAATATCACATATACATAACACACATTAATAGACATACAAACACAAATAGAGATTTCATAGCTTTCATCCTGAAATTTCAGCCATGAATCAGGCATAAATATTCTGATGGTTAATCTTAGACATCTACTTGATTGGATTAAGAGACACACACAGCTGGTAAAACACAATTTCTGGGCATATGTGTGAGGGTGTTTCCGCAAGACACTGAGATAACCCTGACCCAATGTAGATGGGCACAGATATGGTTTGGCTGTGTCCTCACTTAGATCTCATCTTGAATTGTAGTTCCTATAATTCCTACATGTCGTGGGAGGGACCCAGTTGGAGGTGATTGAATCATGGTGGTGGTTACTGCCATGCTGTTCTCATGATAGTGAGTGAGTTCTCGTGATCTGATGTTTTTATAACGAGGTTTTCCCATTTGGCTCAGCACTTCTCCTTGTTGCTGCCATGTGAAGAAGGACGTCTTTGCTTCCCCTTCCACCATGATTGTGAGGCCCCTCCAGCCATGTGGAACTGTCAGCCCATTAAACCTCTTTGTTCTTTATAAATTGCTCAGACTCAGGTATTTCTTCATAGCAGTGTATAAATGGATGAATACAGGCACCATCCAATTGGTTGAGAACCCAGATAGAACAAAAAGGAAGAGGAAAGGGGAATTATCTCCTTCTGAAATGGAAACATCCTTCTTCTCCTGCCCTTGACATCAGAACTTCAGGGTCTCAGGCCTTTGGCCTCAGAATGAGAGTTACACCATTGGCTTCCCTCATTCTGAGTCCTTTGGACCTGGACTGAGCCATGCTACGCTTTCCTGGTTCTCCAACTTGGCGCTAGGCTATCGTGGAACTTCTCAGCCTCCATAATTATGTGAACCAATTCCCCTAATGAGTCTTCTCTCATCTATCTATCTACATATATCACATTGATTCTGTCTTTCTGGAGAACCCTGACTAATGTGATTACAATAATACAAAATTCACTAGTTTATACAGAAGACTTGGTTTTTGTCTTTGCCCCATTTTTTATTTGTATTATAACTGTGTTTCTGGAAAATGGAACAAGTTTTTACCTTCTTCATATGAGGGCTAAAGCTTTTTTCTCGCTAATAATTTTGGAGATTTGTAAGATTTTCTTTTGTTTTGACATACAATCTTACAGAGGCTGAGAAATAATTTTTTTTTCTGTTTTATTTTTCAGCCCCAGGTGTTTGCTTTTGCAGATTCTTGAGCATGTTGAGAGCCTCCAAGGCATGGAGCAGGGTGCCTAAAGTTTCAGTGATTATAGGGAGTTGAGAGACTCAAATGGGAAGGGAAAGATCTAAAAGGAGGCAGTTTGGAAGATAAAAATTTTCTCAAAGGAGCCATTTAAGTTCTAAATAATTCTTATTCTTAGTAAAGTCATGCAAACAGGAAAGGAAGTAGACAGAATTAGCTCCATATTGGTGGAACACATAGTCAGCAGAGGTTTGAGAAGGGAGAATTTAGTCAACTGAGAAGTTCCCATGAAAAGAGCAAGATCAAGATCACAGAGACACCATGAAACAAAAAGCCAGGAATAACTTCCAACCCAAGAGGAGAACACAGAGGCCTCAAAACCAAAGCTAGGATAAGAAACTTGTATCCCAAGAGTTACCTTCCAGACAAAGAAGCCTGAGATTCCAACCCAGCTTCACAGAGTACTCACTCAAAATGTTACTGAAACTGTAGGCTTTTCAATGACTTAGCCATGCATGCAAAAGGCATTCCTTAAGGTGGTACAGAAGATGGAGCCCCCATATCCAAAGATAGCCAAGGAGAAAGAAAGACCCCTGTTGGCAGAGCCAGTGGGCAAAGGCAACAGAAAAGGAGACAAGAATCCTAATGGGATGAGATTCTTTCAGATTTAGGATCATACAAACTCCTGAGAATTGGCAGGTTGACAGCCATAAATGCGCTACCAACTTTTCTACTCATTGGATTACAAGTTCTTCAGCATCCAAAATGATTAACAAAATGACAATTTCTAGGGCTTTTGTGGGAGAGTATGGAAGGTCTTTTTGAACATTTTAATGCTGTCAACAGAAGAATGATGACATTCATAAATTTGGAAAGGAGACATTTCTTCATTTTTACTTTTTTTTTTTTTTTTTTGAGATGGAGTTTCACTCTTGTTGCCCAGGCTGGAGTGCAATGGTGCAATCTCGGCTCACTGCAACCTCCACCTTCTGGGTTCAAGCGATTCTCCTGCCTCAGCCTCCCAATTAGCTGGGATTACAGATGCCCACCACCAAGCCTGGCTAATTTTTTGTATTTTTAGTAGAGACAGGGTTTCATCATGTTGGCCAGGCTGGTCTCAAACCCCTGACCTCAGGTGATCCACCTACCTTGGCCTCCCAAAGTGCTAGGATTACAGGCATGAGCCACCACACCCAGTGAGAGATTTATTTCCTATAAAGAGTTGCAGCCTGCAGGATTGTCCTTCTCACAGACTGGGAAGCATAGCCTCCAGCCAGAAGCCAGAAACAGATGCTTCAAGGGAGATGTAAAGGAAATAGTAATTTATGCTGAGTGGAATTGGCAAATACATATATTTAATAAACTCTAGGAGGAGTAATGAATATTTATGAAAGGAGAAATGCATGCTTGCACAATTGAGTTTCTTGCTTCTTCATGGGACCCATGTACAAAAAATGGCAGTGTTAGCACGATCCCAGGCTAGAGTTTTCAGCCCTCTGACATTAAAAGGTGAAGCAGAGGACATGAAAACTCACTCTGTGCATCCTCTGTACACAGGCCAGAACCTCTCCATCATGGGTGGTCTCTTATTAGGCAAGAAAGGAGAGGTTGATATCAGTGGTGGCACCTTTTAAAGGGCTGGTTTCTGTTTAATCCTTAGGGAAGAAAGCCTCATCATGGTTAGCAAATGAGGGGGAATAACGCGGTGTATCTGACCCCCATCATCCCATCCTGGCCAAGCTGAGAACTCAGTTTTGAAAGTTACTCTGGGGTTCCCTCAGCCAAGAGTTGGTCTGTTCAGTCAGTTGGGAGCTTAGGATTTCATTTTCATTTATCAATGCTAATGGGAAAGAGTACACTGTCTTCATGGCAGCTGAATTTGCAAGAAACTCCTTGGATGGAGTTAATGGCAGCTGTATTTTTCTGGGAGCTCTGCTTTAATTGGATAAAGTAAGTTCTGGTAAGATTTCTTCCTTTATCTTCTGTATCTCAAATGTTTTCGTTTAAATAATCTTTATAAGAACTCTTGATGTCTGAGTGGATTCCCACACAGTCATCTAATATAAGACTTTCTGATTCTTTTTTTCCTTTGGTCATTATGAATAGAGCTTCTGTAAATAATTGCATGGTAGCTTTTATTTAGAAATAACATCAAAGTAGTTGTCAAAATACTTAGGAATGTGATTTTTGGATTGTAAGGTGAGAGTTGTTTAGCTTTGGAAAAAACTGCCCAACTTGTAATAGGGGAGGAAAAATAATTTTCTGTGTTTTTGGAATTCTTAGATGGGACCCTCTGTAATAAACGACAGATTAAAATGAGAAAAACATAAAAGTTTAAAAACATGTATACCTTATTGATAAGACTCTTCAGTGATTTAGTTATCCTTCTGTTGTTGGTGCTGAGAGAGAGAGGTAGCTTATCCTTTATAGATGTAAATTTTCCTTACACAAGGGTAACTTCTACTCTGTTTTCAGAACTTCCTTTGTTGGCATTTTTTCAAAATAATCAGCTTAGAATAATTCTTAAGCCAAAGGAACATTTTTTGGGGTGGCATATTCTGGTTTCCTGCCATTATATTTTAGGGTGGCACATTTTGGTCTTATACACTGTGTTCCACCAGCAATGAAAAGAGTTCTTGTTTTTCCTCCAGCAATTTGTCATTTTTTAAAGAGTTTAGCAGTTGTAACAGGTATAGACCAGGTGTGCTATCTCATTGTGGTTTTCAGTTATGTACTATGTTGAGCATCTTTTGGTATGTTTACTTGCCTTCTGTAGATCATCTTTGGTGAGGTGTCTGTTCAGATCTGTGTGCATTTTTAATTGGGCTGTTTAACTTATTGTTCAGTTTTAAGAATTTTGTATGTATTTTGAGTACAAAGTATTTCTCAGATCTGTATTTTGCAAATATTTTCTTTCAATATGTGACTTGTCTTTTTGTTCCCTTCACAAGGTATTTTCCACAGTATTAACTTTAAATATTAAGAAATCCACATTGTCATTTCTTCTATGTGTATCAACCTTTTGTACCATTTGTTAAAATTCATTACCAAACCCAAAGGCACATAGCTTTTCTTCTATAGTTTCTTCTAGAAATTGTATAGTTTTGCATTTTTAGTGTAAGGATGATTTTGAGTGGTTATTTGTGTAAGTTAAAAGTTTTCATCTACATGCATATCATTTGCTATGGTTTCCAATTCATTGTTCCCTCACTATTTTTGGGAAGGACACAAGGTAGTGGGCTCTGTTTGAGTAGATAGACAGCTAGACATGAACAGGAGGTTGAGCTCCTGGAAAATGGAAAGTCTGGGAAGGCTTACATGGAGGGACCACCAAAAATTCACATATTAGTAGCATCTCTAATGCCAGAGTGGATGGGCACTTGTCAATTGTGGGTAGGAGGGAGAAGAGGTACCTATGCAGAAAGAGACACCCTACAACTCCTCTTAAGATGCCCCAGTCATCATTCACTCTGCAGTAAAAATGTCACAATATTGCTAGCTACATGCTGATAAGGACAAAGGGGACATTTTTAAAAGAAACCTGGCACCATAAGTACAGATTAGGGCAGAGAAGGACATTCAAAAGAGACGGGCGCAGTAGGTACAAACGTGACTGCTGTCAGCCTGCCTGGGATGGTGGGAGGGAGCCTGATGCCAGAGTGGATTCAGATTGATGACCACACATGTGCCTGAACCAACAGTGAGAAGGTCCCACAAGCCTAAGTGGGGCAAGTTGGGGATCTAAGGCAGTAGCAGGAAAACCAAAGAAAACAGAGAGAGACCTGAGACAGAGGCAGGAATGTGAAGAAGTCCAAAATAAAATTCCATGCACAGGACTCTCAGGCTGCTTTCCTGCATGATCAGCCTACTCCTCCCTATTTTTCTACAATAAGCTCTTCACACTGTATTTTTTTCAATGAAGTTGTCTGCCATCTTCGTACTGCCTCTTGGTGAAAATCTTTCTTCCAAGTTAGAAAAGAACTGGGACATCAGCTCTCCCCAGTAATAGCCCCGTTTCAGTTTGAATTTCCAGAACTGATGGCACTTAATAACTGGCGCTCTGACTTTAAGTGGTGCAGGAGGCGGCCAGTAGGGGGCGCCAGCCCTCACACCTGGAGCAAGAGGGCCCTGCACAGTCCCCATCTGTCTGCAGGTGTTGTGCTGCGACGACACTGCCAGCAAGAGGGCCCGGCAGTGTCCCCAGGTTCCAGCAGGGGGCGTACGACGACTATACTGTGAGCAAGAGGAGCCT